>NC_056745.1:1231170871-1231405871 GCF_019279795.1 Protopterus annectens
GTGTTGATTGCATTTACATCATGTGCAATGTCTACACAATGTTGCCTCTCTCCTTTCTCCTCTATTGTATGTGGAAATCGTATACTCCTCGCATACTACAGCATAGCATTGTGGAACTGATGAAATATCCTTGAGGCACATGGCAAAGACACACCAACCATATCCCTATAGCTATTATTCTCAAAGTAATGTGCATGCTGATGTCCACAGGGATAGATACTCCATGGTTTCCACTGACCTGCACATGAGGGCAACACATCTCAACCAGCTCCTTCGTTTACCTCTATGCACACTGTGAAGATTGGGGAAGATGGGTGAAGGCTGCCAGCCTAGCCAAATAGAATTTGATACATGTTTCTGGCAGTTGTAAATATAAATGTAAAATACATGCTTGTGTCTTAAATGTAAAGAAATGCTGTTTCAACAATGTGGAAACATTGGCATCTGCTGTAAGGAAAACTAAGTCAAGCATTTCAAATCATTCCTTTGAAATTAAAATTATTTCATCACTGCCTTTGATGTTTTACAAGTCGGTTCCATGCCTGCTAGAGGAAGGCTTCCTGCCTATTGTTTTAAGGCTAAAGTTAATGACTAGAATTTACATGTGAGTGTCCTTTATTGCTCTAAGTGTAAAAGAATGTAAATGTAGTTAATGTGTAGCCTGGGAACTCCAGGAAGGGTGAAAAATATGTTGTAATGTTTATCAGAACTGGAGTTTCAATTTAAACAGTGAGAACCAGAGATTGTTAAGTATTTTTGTCTTGATATCCAACTTATCAGCACTCTGCCTGTGTCTTAAGTAAGTTATGTCAGAAGTATGTTTTCTTGTAGTAATAGCTAGGAAATTAGAAGAAAGTTAGACTAAGTGTTTTTCTGTTATATCAGAACTTTCCTACTGTAGTGTTTTAAGTTTCTGTGTGATCTCTGAACTCTTGAATGGCACTGTGGTGTAGTAGTATTGTCTTATGTTTAATTATTTATTATTAAATATTTTAAAAACCTTTTACCTGTGGCTGGTTTATGTAGAGAAGTTAAGTTCTACAATACATTGCATATTTATAGAATTTACTGTCTAAGCCACTCCTATAGCTTTTGCCTTGGCTATACTCCCAAGTGGATAATAATATTGCACAGTAATAATTGGACACCATTTTAAGGGCCTTTGGGTAGCTGATAAATATTAGCTGGTGGTGGCAGTAATTACTATTGTAAAGTCTGGGAAAAGAGGCACAGCTGGAGAATCTGTGTCAGCCTTTCCCAGAAGTGTCTGTGAAGTTGTATAAATACTTATCTCAAAGTGTGTGTGTGTCAGCTACTTGGATAGGGACCAAAACACTGGTTGGACAGAATGGGTACTGGAGGTAAGCCTGCCAGCTAGGATGATATCTGGACCCTATAGCTGTGCCAGTGGGGAGTCTTACTGGGGAACTTAAGAGCAAGGGAGCAACCAGCCCCAGACTGACTGTGATCTCTGTGTACACTTAAGGGAAATTGTACTTTACTGTGTGTATTTGTTATCCTTTCCTCTTATATGAGATGCCCTCCTTGGTGTTAGTGGTGAGGATTGAGGCTCCTTGATTGCTGGGCCAAGGCAAGGCCGTCACACACACTATAGTGGTCTACTATTTCTGTGCTGTATACATCATAGTATGCTAGGCATGGATGGATGACTTACCACTACTAAGGGGAGAAATGTGTAACTCTATTACTGTAGTCAGTGACAACAACCTCTTGCATACACGCAAAGACTAATTTTGCAATTACAATAAAAGTCCAAAATTTTGCTAGTCAGCAACCCTTGTGGTAGGATTTCTCTATGCAATACATATACATATATGTTTCTGAATCACTCAGATATATTCTGTACCCTTATTTGCATCTGTTATTACCCTCATTTGAATAATGTTCCTCATTTCCATGTCATTATTCCAAATTTTTAATATTATGCAGGCCATGGTATTTTGTGGCTTTCACAGTTGTGCTCGTTTACTGTCTGAATTACTCCCATCTTTTACATGGCTGCTCATCGTGCAAAACTGGATACCTTGGTCCAAAAGCTATTTCTGAATCCTAGCAACTAATACATGGATTGCACTAAGCCCCATTACGTTTTCGAAACATATAAAATTTCTAGATTCACCAAATATAAGCTCTGAGTTTTGGATTACTGGAAAAATTAGCATAACCATAATAGCATTTCCCTGTTTAAGGAGAAGAGAGATTTTTCATACATAGATGAGTAAGCGCTATTTTAATTCAATGTTGTTGAAGATACTTTCTTAAGAAAAGAACACAATTTTATTGGATCAGCATCTGAAAAGTCATAAATAAAACAGGCATGACTGATAAATTAATTTTACAAGTTTTAATTTGTATTGTGCATAGCTTTTGTGGAAAAAATAATCTTTAGATATTTCCTACATTTAAGATGCACCTTTAACAAATATTATTAAGCAGAAATTGGGTAAGACATTTTTTCTGGATGACAGATTAGTTGATTAATTGCTTTATTTTCATCAAGACTATGACTTTTATTTTATATTTATCTATTCCCTTCATCATGTCACCCTCCACTACATAACCATGACTTTCTAAAGTCTCTACAGTAACTTATATTCACTAAGAATTTTGCCTCAGTTAATGTTCTAGTGGATCGATAAAAGCCTATTATTTTCTATCAAAGGGTGTTGAATGGATTTTTGTTTAAACCTGTTTTGTCTGCCATTAGCCTCTGCAGTCATTGCTTTCAGGCAGGTTCCACATTGCACACTGACACAGGTGCACAAAGCAAGAATGTGTCTTGGGTCTCAAAGAAAAGTCAGTGCTTCTGTGGCTGTTTCCATCAGTAATATAAAACAATTCTGCCACATAGGCTGTTTCCATCACTACCACTACTCATAATGGAAGTTTTGCTTCACTGCATCTCAGTCTGATGATCCTCTGAAATCAAACCCGCTTATCAAATCTCTATCAATGGCAATATACATGTCCCCCTTGTTCCTATGATAGTGGGCTAGATCTGCTTCATTTCTTTCTCTAAATACCTTTATTGAATTATCACTTGTGACACAAGCAAATTTACATGCATATAAAAGTAATCAAGCTGTACTAACATAAAGTTTACACTTCATATATATTGCTATATATCATATAACCTAAGTAATATTACATAAATTATTCAATTAATGCCTTCTTTAAACAAGAAACATCTTTATTAAACCATCACTGAATGCTTAGGCAATCATAAATTTATATAAATGAAAACAAACCAGAGAGACACAATCCTAGTCATAAGCATTTTATATCACAAACCATACTGACACACTCCCATTTGCAAACATTATACATCATTTATAATCTATCCAATCCTTGTCATTCAAACATTACATAGCTCATTTAAGTTCTGCCACCTTTTAGACCTTATTCCTCCCTTGTATATATTGTTCCCACAATTCCCATTTTTTCCTATGTAGTTTGTGCCTACCCTTTTCTAAAGATCTCAATTCCAGTTGTTTTATCTCTGTTACTATATTCACTACTTCCAGTATAGATGGTTTAGATTTTGATTTCCATTTTCTAGTAATTGCTTTTTTTGGCAGCCACCATTATTAGACAAAGCAAGGCCTTACTATGACTAGGCAATTCCAATTCTATATCATATCTTAGAAAAATCATTTCTCTTGTCAGACCAATCCGCACACCCAGCATCTCTGACAGTGCATCCCACAGGGAATCCTTAAAGTCTGCCAACTCACTGCAGTCCCAGAAAATATGTTCCCAATTATCACTTTCTTCCCCCTCACACATCCAACATTTACTGTCTGCCCAAGGAAAAATTCTCTGGAGTCTACTTGGGGTATAAAAATATCTATGTAAACTTTTCCAAGCAAAAATCCTACATCTTCTAGATTTTGTTGCATATTTGGGAGAAACACATATATCTTCCCATTGCTTCTTTGTGAATTGCTTATCTAGTCTCTCTTCCCAATCCTTTCTAACCTCCTCTGATTTGTTCTTATAGTTATCATGCAGTATTTTATATGCTCTACTAATTATTCATTTTTTAATGGCAGCTTGTGTTCTAGATTCTATTACAAACTCTACCAGTGCTGGTCTTTCATTTACGATGCCCTGTTTTTTTCTCTTTGCCTATACACTGATATCAAACCCTGATTGGGAAGGCAATCTCTAACCTGCAGTCCAAATAAATTCTTGGCATCTTGCCATTTTATCATCTTTCCCTCTCTAGTTATTTGCTCCCAATACCTTGGTTCCTTTGCAAGTTTTATCCCCTAAACTGCAGCTTCTTCTTGCCTATTGTCTATATCCCTAATTTCAGACGTCCCTATCGACAGTATCTCCTTTCATCATTCACATGTTGGCTTAGTTCTTAGAATACATTCTCCTACTTTATAGATATAATATTCTGCATTATTATTGTTATTCTCCTTAAAGGCCTGCATTCAAAATCCCAGTCTCGCCTTGTTTCTTGAGCTTCCCCCATGTTTCATCATCATCCCTTCCCACTTTGAATTATAGTTTCTGCTTGTGCTATGTATACGAGTCTTAACCATGTAGCTCTGAAATACCCCTTCAAAATGGGTAATCCCAATCCATTGTGTTCCACTGGAAGAATTAGCTCATTCCACTTGACTATTGCTGTTTTCCCCTCTCAAATAAAGTCCTTCAGCACTTTATTAATTGCTACCCACAGCTTCTCCTCTGGGTGATAAAAATATGCCTGACCTATGTATAAGACAAAGGGAACTAAAAACATTTTAATTGCTTGTATCTTACTATCCATATCCATATAACAAAGCTTCCATTTTCTCAGTTTTTGTATTATCTTTGTTTAGTCTATTCCCACAAATCCTTAGCTGCCACACTATAATCTTTTTTTATTCCATACTCCTAAATATTTCATTGTATCATGTCCCCATAAATATGGGTATGAACCAGTTCATATGTAGGTACATAATTTACCCCTATCCTCTTTGTTTTAGCTTCATTAATTTTGTATCATGAAAAGATCTGAAACTGTCTCAAAATGTTCTACAACACTGTAATGTCTCTTTCGGGTTTTGTCAGGTACAAAATAATATCATCTGCAAATAAAGCCAGTTGTTTTTGACTACCATACCAATTATATCCTTGAATTTCTGAATCCAGCATTTTGTTTGCTAATGGTTCTAAATATAATGCAAATAATAAAGGAGAAAGAGGACATCCCTGTCTGGTTCCTCTCCTCAAGCACACATTATCAAAGAGGACCCCAACCACTTTAATTTTTATCTCTGATCTCTCATATATTCTCCTAATGAACCTTATAATTTTTTTCAGAAAATGCAAATGCTTCCATTGGCCTGCTCATACAGTCCCAGCTTACTCTGCAAAATGCTTTCACTGCATCAAGACCCACCAACAACAATGGTATTTTCTTACATTCTGCTTCCCTCTGGATCATCAATGTTCTGTTAATGTCAAATGTTTGCCTCCCATTCACAAAACTACATTGATCCATATCTATCAGTTTGGGCATTATTTTCACCCATTTTAGACATGAACACTTTATAGTCATGGTTTAGTATCAAAATGGGCCTGTATGAAGTGATCTGATGGATCTTTACCTTTTTAAGTATTAGAGCTACCACTGCTTTCTTTTAGTATGGTGGTACTTCTCCTCCTCTTAAGATACTGTTAAAGAAAACCTTCCAGATCTTTATCATTTTTTTCCCTCCTAGCTTCATAACTTCCACAGCAATCAGGAATACCATCTATTCCTGGAGACTTTCCTGTAGATTGGTTATACAAAACAATTTTCATCTCAACTCCTCCTATCATAACTGTTAGTAACTGAGCCTCATCTACCTCCTCTAACTTTGGCATATTTAATTCTTCCATAAATATTTGTATTTGCATATTTTCTTGATTTTCATATTTCCCTGATTTATAGACACTCTCATAGAATTTCCAAAATATTTCTAATACCTCTATAGGAGCACTTGTTGCCTTCTTTGTTATAGGCTGCCTGTGTTTGGTGACACTCCTTTCTATGTTCTGTTGCCTGAGTTGTTGTGCTAAACATTTTTGTGCTCTACTGTTATTATAAAAAAAAAGTTGCTAAATAGCAATCTTTCTAAGCTTGTGCATATTATCGAGGTAATCCTTTATTTTCTGCATAGCATTCTGCAGTTGATCATCTTCTTCTTCTGTAAGAGTTTCCCTATTCTGCAATACTTTAACATTTGTCAGTCCTTCTAAATAATTCTTGTTACTTCTTAACCATAGCTCCCTTTCTTTTATTTCCACCCTATTTCTAAACTCCAGCTTAATTTTATCCTACTCCCTAGCTATATTTTTCAGAAGAAATTTCTAGTTTCTCTAACAGCTCCTGAATAATCTTCACTACCCATTTCTTAAATTCCTCTCTTTTCAACAGATAGGTGGAAAAGTTCCAATGTCTCATTTTATTTCATTACCCTGCATTTTTATTTTAGCTATTATTGGCACATGATCTGAAATAGTTATTGGGTGGATATCAAGACCTTCAATGAAGTACACATGTTCCTATGAAATGTAAATTCTGTCTAGCCTAGCCCAGTTTTTATATTTTGGGAAATAATATGTAAATTCACTTCAAACTCCTATCATTGAATTCACATCTTCCATGCCAAATATTTTCATAAATTTATTCGAAAATCTACCCTTCTTTGTTATATTTTCCCTTCTGGACCACCAGACACATCTTCACTGCTGCAAATCAAATTCCAGTCCCCACCTATAAATAATATTCCTTGCTGAAAGCTGATTTTCTCCCACAATTCTTAAGCTCCATTATAGCACATTTAGGTGGAATGTAAAAACATGCCATTGCAATCCTCCTCCTTTGCCAGCAGCCTCATAGCACTACAAATCTACCATTATTATCTTTTTTATTTTCTTCTATCACTATGGAGCTCCTCTTGCAATTAATATAAGTACTCCTCTTTTCCTTTGTCCCAGGTATTCCACTAAATAACCATCCTGAAAACCTTTCTTTATCAAATTCACATGTTCTGTTCATTCTAAGTGTGTTTCCTGAAACATAGTTATTTTCACTCTACACTTTTTAATATAGTACACTACTCTTTCTTATTTGTATTTATCTGTGAGGCCATTTACATTTAAAGACATTAAAGTAAGCATCACTGCATTAAAAATTTATTATTCTCATCTTTTATGTATAATACCTTTTTTGTTAAATGCCTAGTTCCAGATTTTGTGTTGCGTGCATACACTATTTGGCAGGTTGAACTTCTATACAGTTATTTCTGACATATATGTTTAAACCTATGTCACTTCTTATATAAAACATTTTGTTTTATAGAAAACCCTCAAAAAAAAAAAAAACACACTCCCAATATCCCACTAAAACTTATTAATTTAATACTAACAAAGAAAACTTTGTACACTTTCAAATATTGAAGTTTTACTCTCCTAACAGGGACAAAAGTCCTAGACTGACAGCCACACTCACAGACCTGAGATAATCTAAACAAAAGGTCATCCATGCTAAGGTGCATGGTGCAGCCTATACTTCTACTAAGTGCTGATTGGTTTTGTCTTCTTTATAGTTCTAAAGTGAAATAAAATGTACAGGTTTCACTGTAAACAAGCCTTGTAAAAATAAGAACAACAGCACAGAATAGAAAAGTCTTGTTACCGGCACAACTGTTAAAATAAAACACTTAAATTAAAAAAAAAAAACTAAAATCCAAGTTCAAAGTTTAAGTCCCAAGGATATCAAAGTAAAAACTTGCAAGTAAATCCAAGAAATCCAAAACAAAACAACAGACAAGCGGTTTCAGCTTAATCAGCCTTCTTCAGATCCTGTTTCCTGTTCCTTTGGAGCCTTTAAATGGTAATCACCAACTGAAAAATCTTATCTCATCAGTCTATGCCTTCTGAGTCCCAGTTTTAAAGGGACCACACCACTGAGTCCAGGCTCTTTGTCTGCTTTTAACCTGGCTATCCAATGCATTTCCATGTACTCAGTGTGATTGGATAGATCCCCTCCCCTCAGATTATCTGTGACAAGTTGGATTGCCATGAAGCAAAATTTATGTGTTGGATTATGTATAACATATCACACTAATGTATTTTGTTCATTCTTTGGACATACATTGCTTAAGTAATGAAGAATGCATTCTTAAATGCTTTGTTAGTTTTTCTAATGTAGAAGCAAATACATTGTTCACAGAGTGTCAAATAAACTAGATTGCAAGAGGTACTGTCCGCATAGAGTTCAAAATTATAAAAGCTTTTTGTAGAAGGATGCTGAAATGAATTAGAAGTGTTGATATAACTGCATGCCTTACATCTCCTGCAAGGATATGTTTCCAGTCATCCAATATGTTCTATCTGGATTTTTTAGGGAGTATTATAACATAAAACTCTCTTTAAATTCTTCTTATTTTTAAAACAAAATCTTGGCTTATCTCCAACAATCTTTTTAATATCTGGATCAGTCTGTAATATTTTCCAGTTATTCCTAATGACTTGATGTATATCTCTCACATCACTACTATTAGGTAAAGTAAATCTAATTCCTCTTTCACTTGTATCAACTTTGAGTGTCTGTTTAGAAGTTGCTTCAATGTTATGAGCTGAAAAATATGGATGTCCTTTCGACCTTCTCAGCTCCCTGTTCTTGTCAACAATTTCTTCCACTTCTCTCTCGTTCTATGAAATTATTATTCTAAGACTCAACCTCAGTCTCATAGTATGCCATTAGTACATAGCCTTCAAACTCTAAGCATCTGTCCCGTTATAATTTGTGAGTAAATATAAGTAGGATACATGCTTGATATGTGTAGCGGATGGTTTTTCCAACATTTTTGCTGATGAACCTGTGTGGTAATATCATGTGCAGGACTGAGATGTAGTTTAACATCCAGGAAATCAATACTAGTTCTTGAATGCTTCATGTCAAAAGTTAGGACCATAGTCTTCTTGAGGTATGCATTAAAAGCATCCAGTTCATCTTCATTGTTGTCCCACAATAGGAAAAATATTGTCAGCAAAATGCTTATAGAATATTATGTCTTTTTTCCATGAATTCATATAATTGAAGACCTATTCATTTTCCCAGGAGGCCATCACTATGTTGGAATAACAATTTGGCACAGAGAGTGCCCAAGACTACTACCCATTTCTGCCAATAGTAGCAGTATTTTCCAAGATGATGTTTAATAAGGAGCAAATTAGCTCAGTGATGTTAGTAGCAATAGTGTTATCGTTATCCAATGTTAAAAAAGTGCGATCTGCTTTGATTCCGTATTCATTGAGTATCACTGTGAATAAATTCTTCAAGTCCATGGTTACGGGCATTGGTACAATATTATCCCTCATATTGTCTACACATTGAAATAAAGATGTTAGAAATTGGGACACGTCCATAAGGATGGTTGGAACCTTTGTAACAATAAGTTTGAGTTTATGTTCAACAAAGATAGAAGCAGGTTCAGTCAGCCTCCCTGCACCTGACAGAATCGGATGCATAGGTGGATCTGACTCATTCTTATGAATCGGGTACATATGTGGATCAGACTCATTCTTGTGAACCTTTGGAAGCTCTTTGAAATTTCTAAACAAATAACATTATTCATGTATATTATTTTCATAGTATTACATGCAACATGTCCTTTGATAAGTTAAAAATGTTTTAACATGTTGCTCAATACCACAAGTTTGAACTGAATTATTAGTTGACTTAATATTATTGGCAATCATTTTTGAATTTATTTTTCCCTGGTATCCATCAGGATTTTCAAGGCCCACATTCCCTCTGGGGCCATATGTTTCCATCCAACATTTGAGTTGGAGGAAGGGAAAGTGGAGGAGAGGCAAGAGTCAAGGAACTTGTCCCTCAACCTGCAGGTGCTTAAGCAGTTTTTTGTGGGGTATGTTTCTCCTTTTCTTGATGCCCAGAAAATAAGATTCAATGTACAGTATGCTGAGATCTCATGCGGATATGCTCTTTTTCACATCAATGAAGTTTTGCTACATAGCATACATTCCTCAATATGGCTTTCACTCTCACACCCAATTTTATATACATAGAAGCAGCACAGTGGCACCGCATGCAGTTTCCCAGTTCAGTTCTTGGATAGGGTGCCTTCTGTGCAGAGTATGCATGTCCTGCTTGTGTTCATTTGGGTTTCCACTGAGTGAATCAGTTTCGTCCTAAATGCAGTAGGTGGATTGGACACTCAAAACTGGTCATAGGTATGAGTGTGCATGCAAGTGTGAGGTTTGGAAGAACTACTGCAGCACTACTAGCCACCTGGTGATGTAGATTGTGGTTCTAGATGAATGTCACTGCTGAAGTGACACCCTCAGCCAATATGCAAAACTGGGAAAAAGTGGTTGTGGATGGATGGATGGAAGGATGCAGCACACTTCTCTACCTTATCCACTTTTTTTTTTTTTACTGCAAATCAAGCTCTTTCTGCTTGGTGAGGGTACTTTCACTCCATTGTAGTCTGGCTTGACTAAGCTTCCTTCCTAACATTATTTCCCACCTTATACATATCTTCTTTGCAGGAATACACAGGTGTTTAACACCTGACAATAGTCCCCATCATGATGGTACTTTGCTGCACAAGCCTCTGAGCTGCTGCTGCAAATGGAGATAGGAGCTCTGCTTATGTCTGTTTAGAGACCTAATTCCACCTCTGTGTGATGACCTTACTTAGGCTGGGCAGTTAATGAGGCATCCAAAAGGAAGTATTCACCCTAGGTCAAGGGACAGTCTATCTTTCCCAGGCTAACCCACATTTTCTTCCCAGAAATTACTACAACCCCAACATCCAAGAAGAAGAAGAAAGTCATGGAGCATCATTGTTTTCTCAACCTGTTGCTAAATGGTCATTCCTATCCCCACTTGGCTCTATCGTCATGTGTCTAACTTGCTAATCAAAATTGGGTCACAAAGGATATGGTCAGGGGATTATCCCTCTATTCTACTGGCAAAATCACCTTCCCCCAAAGAGCATTTTTGTAGCATGACAAAACCAAGAAAAGTCAATCAGTCCAATTCTTTTTCATCCAGACTTCCTAACTTTCAGGCTGTTAATCGAACTCTGATTGTGTGAGACACAGGGCTCTCTCTGTTTGCAGCACAGATGCTTCTCTCTGACCTTTGTCAAACAAAAGGTAATCAATATGTGACAGAACACCTAGATATGTAAACTGGTGAAAATACCTTAGAAAATGAGTCATTAAAATGTCTGGTTTCTAAAATACAGTAACAATATAGTTTTAAATGTAGTGATAATTTTGAATTCTCAAATAAAATTGAAAGCCTGACTAAGCCAGAGTTTTAGTAATAGAATGTGTGTTGCTACATCTCAGTTTTAAATATTCTGCTCAAAATCCACAAACAAGGAAAAAAACAGCTGCAGCACAAGAAAATGCAATAATGATCAGATGTGAGCAGAACAAAGCTTAAAATATTTATAATAATATTTAATTCCATCTGCAGCACCAAGAAAAATGAGAAACAAATTGTAAAAATGTTTATTCGCTCATATGTTACGTATCTTTCTCTTTCTAACAACCCACTGAAACACCAGAATAAAGTAATGGCCACCTAGAAAAATATGTTTGCAAGCTACAGAAGTGTCATCCATGTCAAAGTAAGACAGCAGTAAGGAACTGTTCACATATTCTAGTAATGGTGTGCAAAGACTGTTGAGGAAAAACAACTTTCATTTTTATCATTCGGAAAAATATTTTTCTGTAGGAATACCATCTGTTTTAATAACTGGTGACCCTTTGAACATAAATATTCTAGAATACTTAAGCATTAAGTCACACTTCAGAGGAAGTGGGCACAGTTGCTAACACTGAATAACCATGCAAACAGCAGTACTGATAAAGATTCACAATGTGGAATAAAACTCCTTTGACAGCACTTGCATGTAGGTTAAAGCTTTATAATGTCTCACTCTGTATAGCTAGTCAGAGCATAAGCAACAGGACTTGCGTAAAAAAAGCACCTTATTACTTCCAACAGGTTATGTCAAACTTTAAAATAGTACTTTGAAGTAATGGATGATAACTCCAACATAAAGTTATTTATTTTCCAGGATCACAAGCATTACAAATAGTCCTGATACTGTCTATTATATGAAGAAGGTGGCAAACCAGTCTCCCAGCAGTAGTATTCAGTAATTTTCATTTCATAGCTTTTAAACATTGTATTTCCATAATTATAATGCTGTCAGTGAAGAGGAAGGAAAGAACTGTGGCACTGATAATTTATATTACAACTTTCTTTTCTCTCCCTGCATGTGGCCATTTTATTTCTCTTGGTTCTACTGTGCATAATTAGTGTAGCCTCTACTCTTTTCCCCACTCACACACTCCACAGTCACCCAGCACTGTACAGCAGTGTCTCCTAGTAAAGCAGTTGACAGTTGGAGTGAATTAAGATATTTTTCTCTGCTGATCCCAGAGCCACCTGTTTGAATTAATTTAGACATAATGCCACCATTCAAATTGCACAGTTTCTATTAACACTACACCCATGAATTATGTCTACAAATATCTGCTATGTTGTTAATGAAAAACTGATGCTGTCCATTGTTTTTGATTTTTTATGATACGACATATTGAGCACTTGTGAGTTATGCCCCTCCAATATTATTCTTTCTAGGGCCTGCTTCTTTTTACGTGGTCTGTCTCTCCCGCCATTTGTTCACACTCCATGATCTCCTCTTTACAACTGTGAGAGCTGTGGTAACCAAGAAATGCTTTTGCTTAGCTTCATGCTTCCTTTAGCATCCTGTTCCCCATTTACATGAGGTACAGTGTGCTTATGTTTTCTCCTGCTGTTTATGCACCTTAAGGTGGTCTTACTTCCCATACCAATATCCCCAGTCAGCTTCTTGTTTCTTGATGCTAGTTTCAAATCCACCATCTCTTTCCTTAGTTCTCTCAACCACCTTTATTTTCCTGAATAACCTCATTAGTTGTTCCCATTAATCACAGCTATTTTTGTTATTTTTTTCTACCCTTATCTTGACATATCAGATGCTCTGTGGTCTATACTAAAGAGTTGCTCATAAAATCTATGTTCTCTTAATCAATACTGGTCTGCACCAGTGATTACTCATTGATAAACCTGTTTACCTTAAGCCACATTATTCTACAGTGATCCTTCAAAGAAGTTAAATCACACTGAAGTCTTGCACTGATAACCATGAGGTTAAATATATAGGGTTATAGGATCATAGGACATTACTAGGGTATTAGCACTGAGGCCCTTACAAACCTAGCCAAGAATTTAGTCCATATTCCAGCAAGTCAGTACCCGATGAGCCTATCCAGCAGGGACACAGGTGGAATCCCAGGGGTGTACTTTCTGTTCCCCATCCAGTTATCCAGGTTGTACTTAAAAAGGGTTAATTAGGTACTCTGCTTGACATGGAGAGGGAGTCTGTTCCACAGATGGGGGAGTCTCTGGGACACAAATCTGTCCCATCAAGTCCTATTGATGTGACAGACTAGGTTGAGGTCACGCATGCAGGTTACTTGAGTGGAGATTGTCTTGCAGATATGCAGCAATCCCAACAAGGTGTGGTCTGAGATTGCCTTGTACGCCAGACAGCAGTCGCTTCTGAGGAGTCTGTATGAGACTGAGTAAAGGGACAGGGCTTTAAGCCTATCTGTGTAGTGTAGATGTTTGAGGCCATGGATTTCTTCTGGTGAGGAACCTTTGTAGTCTCCTCAACTGCTGTATGTGCATTGTAAGGTACATGCTAAGAGGGACATTGTACTAAATAATGGGCCTTATAAGGGAAGAATGCAGGGATGTTATGACATCCTTGTCCCTGGATGAGATACCCTTACTAATTGGTGAGCCATGTAGAAAGCTTTCTCTACAATGGAGGCAATATGGTGGTCCAAAGTCAGTTTGCTATCAACCTGGGTGCCCAAGTCCCTCACCACTGATTGTGTGCTTAGGACCAGGTTATTAATGTGACAATTTGTGGGGACATCATTCTCCCCAAAGGGAATGATGACGCATTTTTTGGCATTCTGTTTGAGGCCATGTTTCTCGCACCAGTCATTTGTTTAGATGAGACCCTCTTGGAAGATGTCCATATCACTAGGGGAATTGATGACAGTGCCCAGCTTGCAGTCATCTGCAACCTTGGTCAGCCATAGCCCACTTGTTTTGGCCTGCATCTCAGAAAAGTATATCCCAAACAACAGAGGCCCCAAGACCGATCCCTAGGATACACCACTCGTTATGGTTCTACTATTTGAGGTGGCTTCCCCTATTTTAATTGGGTGGGTTCTATCAGTGAGCCAGTTTGCTACCCATCTGGTAACATATGGATTGATGCTCAGTTGAGAGAGTTTATCTATGATACCCGAGTGGGGAATAGTATTAACGGCTTTGGCCAGGTCAAGGTAGGCGGTGTGCACCATCTTCCCCTCATCCATGTTTTTGGTGACTGTCTCAAAGAAGTCGACCAAATTTAATAGGCATAACCTACACCTGATGAAACCAAACTGTGTGAGATCAAGTGTTTGGAGGTTGCCATTATCCTTCTTAATGAGGTCCATGATAATCCATTCCATGGCCTTGCAGATCAGGCTAGTTAGGCTGATGTGTCTATAATTTCCTTGTTTGGTGGACGCTTCACCTCTGTGCAAAGGGATGACAGTGGCTCTACTTCACTTGGCTGGGATGAAGACAGTACTCAGGCTTTGGTTGAATAGAGTGCCTAATGGTGCGGCAAGTTCCTGCCTGAGTTCATGTAGGATGCAGCCTGGGATGTTATTGGGTCGCATGCAGGCTGTATTTTTTGCCTTTGAGAGGGCAGTGATGACTTGCTCCCTAGAGATAAGGGGAGGGGGGCAGGTGCTGGGGATGTCCTGGTTTACTGATGGGGGAGACAGAGGGGTGAAGTTTTCACTGAACCTGACTGCCATCAGGTTGGCCATATCTACAGCATTTGTGTAAGTGGTGTCCTTGACCACCAGTTCTGAACAGATGTGAGTGGTTTCTTTGAAAGTGCAAACGTATGTGAAGAAGGCCTCTTGTTTACAACTGTGAGAGCTGCAGTAAGCAGGTAACTGTGCAATTTGAGTGGTGGCAGATATTTTTAGACATAATTCATGGCTGTAGTTTTAATAGAAACTGTGCAATTTGAGTGGTGGCATATCCTTAATGTACTGCAGAGATTACTGAAATTTTGCTCAAACCACCACCAAGATTAAAAGCATACATTTACTTTATTCTGAGGGTTACTGACCTTTTGCTCAACACCCCCCACCAAAGCAACCCTTTGAATTTGTCATTTTTCTGTTACCACAGGAGACTGATGTAGTCCATTTATATCTGTGAATGATCAAAATACTTCGTCACCACAATCACCACCATCTCTGACTGGTTTCCAGGTTATAAATGTCTCTATTTTTTTAGTCCATCC
This sequence comes from Protopterus annectens, assembly GCF_019279795.1. Taxonomy (NCBI): domain Eukaryota; kingdom Metazoa; phylum Chordata; order Ceratodontiformes; family Protopteridae; genus Protopterus; species Protopterus annectens. Next base: position 1,231,186,360 of record NC_056745.1, read on the forward strand.
ACCCATCATCCATCCATCCATTTTCCCACAAACAAATTTACCCTTTACTTGGTCACGTGGGAGCCAGAGCCTATCACAGCAGCAAATGGAAGTGCCAAGTTTGAAATTCAATCAGAGTTTACTACTGGCATATACACTGCACAATTCATACGGGCATTTTGGAGGACATTGATTCCACCACTGCATGTGTTTGGAGGTGTGCGGAAAAAGTGGAGCACCTCTGTAAAACACATATTTTTATAGGTTCATAGGTGTGTACTAGGCTAATGGCCCTGGGGCATTTACAAGCCTTGCCCATAGAAGTGCTCTGGCATTGTGCTGCCCTTCATTAGTTCCCAGGGCCTCTATCAAGTAGAGCCACTGAAGTGATCCCCGGGGTGAACTTTCTATTTCCCATCCACTCATCAAGATTTTGCTTGAAGAGTGCTATTGAGGTGCCCTGTTTGACATGTATGGGAAGTCTATTCCAGAGCATGGGTAGTCTTGTGATTATGAACCTGTCCCTCCAGCATGTTCTGTTGATTGTGGTAATGAGGTTGAGGTTTCAGGAGCGTGTGGCGTGAAGGGATTGGGATTTCTTTAGATGTAGCATTTCTAACAGATCTGGGTCAGATATGGCTTTGTAAGTCAAGCAGAGATCGCCTCATAGTGGACGATATGAGACAGAGAATAGCTGGAGTTTTCTGAGTCTATCCATGTAGGACATGTGTTGAAGGCCTAGGATCCTCTTTGTGAAGTACTTTTGTGGCCTCACCAGCTGTTGCATGTGTCTAGTGAGGTACATGCCAAATGGGGCATTATATTCTATGACTGGTCTAATGAGGGAAGAGTAGAGAGAAATGATGACCTCTTTCTTCCTGGATGCAAAACCCTTGGTAATGAGATGTGCCACATAGAAGGACTTTCTGACCACAGTGTCAATGTGGTGGTCAAAGGAGAGGTTGCTGTCAACCTGTGTCCCCAGATCTCTTATAACGTCTTCAGTGTTCAGTGGGCTCCCATCGATGTGGTAATTAGTGGGAACTGAGTTTTTCCCAAAGGGGATGATGACACATTTTTTGGCATTAAGCTTAAGCACATGGTTTCAACACCAGTCATTGGTCTCAGTGAGGCATTTCTGTAGGATGTCTGCATCACTTGGGGAGTTAATAATGGCTCACAGCTTGCATTCATCTGCGAATCTGGTCAACCAGAGTCCCTCCGTGTTGCCTGGACTTCTGAGAAGTAGATACCAAACTGGAGAGGACCCAGGACCGATCCCTGTGGGACTTCACTCATGACTGGTCAGCAGTCTGACTTGGAGTCCGCTACTTTCACACTGTGGGTTCTATCTGTGAGCCAGTTTCCAACCCACCTAATGATATAGGGGTCGATTCCTAGTTTGCTGAGTGTATCAATAATTCCTGAGTGAGGAATGGTATCAAAGGCCTTGGCCAGATCAAGGTAGGCTGTATGAACTGCCTTAACTTCATCCACCACTCTGTTGACTGACTCAAAGAAGTCAAACAGGTTGAGCAGGCATGATCTACCTTTCACAAAACCAAACTGCATGGAATCTAAAGTTTGGAGAGTCCCTATATCCTTGTTAATTTGGTCCATGATTATGTGCTCCATAGCCTTACATATCAGACTCATCAGGCTAATGGGGCGATAATTCCCTGGGTCTGTAGTCGCTCTTTCTTTATGGAGAAATGACTGTAGCATTGCACCATTTGGTAGGGACAAAGCCTGAGGTGAGGCTGTGAGTGAACAGAGCACACCGATGTGGTGCCAGTTCACTTTGTAATTCATGTAGAACACAGCCAGGGATATTGTTAGGTCCCATGGAAGCTGTATTCTTGGCCTTAGATAATGCAGCTTTAACCTGTGCTGCAGTAATGTTGGGTGCCTAGCATTCTTCTTGTATTGAGATTGGTCTTTTTGGGGAGGGGGGTAAAGTTGGCATTGAATCTGTCGGCGAGAATGTTGGCATTATCTGTTGTCTCAGTTTAGGAAGTACCATTATGCAGTAACGGAGATCAAATCTGGGTATTGCCATGGAGATTCTTGATATAACTATAGAAGCCTTTGTGTCTGCTTTTAGTATCTGCCATAATTCTGCCTTCATAGCTGGCTTTGGAGGTTTTGATGAGGGATCTCAACTTTTGTTGAGGCTAATAAGGGAATTTTTCCAATCTTGGGACTTCACCTTTTTCTGCAACAGTTTCTTCCTTCTGTTGTAGAGTTTATTAATGGCAGGGGACCACCAGACTGGCTTCCTTTTTTTGGAGGAGAGCATCTTGGTTCTGTTGGGTATGGTTAGTTCCATGCATTTATGTACGTGTTCATACAGTGCATTGATGTATGATTCGGCAGTCATGCATCTATTTGCCATTGGTATGGGTGCTGTGAAGTTAGCCACCTCTGTTTTTAGGATTCCAAAGTCAGCTTTGTAGAAGTTTTTCATGGTGGATACCTTTGCAGGAGGTGTGGGTGAGATGTGGATTTCCATGGTGTTTAGTTTGTGGTCAGATCTAACCAGGAAGGAAATAACTACTGGTGTAGAGCAACGGTTGCCCATGTTAGTAATAACCAGGTCAAGAATGTTGCTTCCTCTAGTGGGGGTAAATATGAGCTGGTCCAGGGCATTGGAATTGATGAATTCCAGGAAGCGTTGGGCCAGTGCATTGATGCATGAGTAGTTTACCCAGCTGATGGAGGGGTAGTTGAAAGTCACCTAGTAAGAAAGTGTTGAGTTGGATCTTAATAGTTTCCAGGGTACTTAGGAATGTGGAGTCAGAGTCATGGAACATGGTTGGGGACCTATAGCAGGCTGTGACCTGAATTGCTGTCTTACCCAATGTTAGTTGTACCTGGATATCTCAGATGCATTAATCTGGGCTACTAGTCTGGAGGTGTGCATATCCTTTACAAATATGGAGACACCACCGCCTTTGAGCTTCAGCCCATGTTCTGGGTCCGAAAGGCGTGGAATGAGTTATAGCCTGGTAGTGCAGGGGTACTTTCTGCTGTTTTAAACCAGGTGTCCATTACAGCACAAATGTTGATGTTCTCCATTTTGAGGAGTGCTTCGAGCGACTGCATCTTGAGATTTAGACTTCTAGCGCTGAGCAGCATGACTCTCAGATAGCATTTCTTTATAGCTGTTATGGTGGTAATTTGGTCTTTGGAACACCACCTAAAAAAAGGCACTATAGGGCTGGCAAGAGCCTTAGCAAGTACCTGGAAACCCAGGGGTGACAGATGCAGGCCATCTCTGGCAAAGCATTGAGGTCTGTCAATCATGTCATCCCAAGCAGACAGATACTGGATCCACTTAGAATGACACCAGAAACTTAGCCTATTGTTGAAGTCAATCATTTTCTGTTTTTTCTGTGGTATCATTCTGGGTGATGGTAGGATGCTGCTCAGGGCTAGGGTCATACCTGCCTGGGCCACATAATCCGAGAGCTCCACAATGTCTCTTTTCATGTAGTCCAGGGAGGTGTATCTCAGGTCATTCACATCCACATGGACAATGACAGAGTCATACTTGTACTTGTTGTGGAGTGACCTGAGTGCGTGTGTTATGTGTCGGATTCTGGCACATGATAGACAGCTGACTGTTAACTTCTCCTTATTCAACCTAGTAAGTGGAACATCAGTGTGCCTAACTATTATGTCACCTATGATTATTGTATTGAGCAAGCTGTTTTGACTTATGAGCTTAGGCTGAGGGGCACACTGTGTAGGTGAGCTATGTGTTTTGTGCTGTGTTGTGGTGGCCAAGTACATTTCTGCCTTGGAGGTCTCTGCTGTTTGGGTAAATTTCTATTGAGAGCCTATGCAAAGCTGGGTGTGTGGTTTGTGTTTTTATGTGAGGGCTGTGATGGTGGGTGTTCTGGAGGGCTATGTGTTCCATGTGGTGTGGTGCAGGTGTTTACTTTCTCCTCTTGACCAGCTATTCCAGTCTTGGCTGGAGAGTGCATGGCTTTCAATTTGGAGATATAGGCACATCTCTCACAAGTCTGAGTGTTGGGAGGGATGAGGAGAGGTTTGTCTGTGTACATGAGGCAGTTGCTACACTGCCTCAGAATGTCCAAGTTCACCACGTTAATAGGAGAAAGCACAGGAAACTGACCTTTAGACATGCCAGGAGGGATGGTCATCATTACTAAGTACTGGAGCTGTTTCCTTATAGGACGTCTAGTGCTGATAGCACTTATGTGTGCTACAATAATTGCTACAGCAAGCCTGATGAAGTGCTGTTGAATAAGCTAATCAAAGTGCAAGAGAGAAGAGAAAGTTGAAAGGGATAGAAAAAACTGCCCAAACAGTGAATAAACTGCAGTTTCAGAGAGAGAAACCACTCCTTTTGTGATAGATAGGCTAGCTAGTGCTACCACTCCCACTGATAAGCTGGAAGGCTTCCCTCTAACACAGAAGGGTCTGGGGAACTGTAGACAACAAGGAGGGCATGTGGAATCTACACAAAAAGAATCCCCAAGAATTTAACTAAATGTTATTGAATCATGGCCGGCATATCACACATTATGTATAGGTCTCTATATGGTAATTGAAGGAAGAGATGGCTCAGCAAATGTCCTTGGTGTATGGAATGCCTAACTGTTTATAATATTGTTAATAAAGTCACAAATTTTAAATGTTTCTCCATCATTCATCCTCTGTAGACAGGAACATTCCTATAGGAACACATTCTTTTAAGATTCACTAACATTTCTTTTGTTATAATGCAATCAGTAAAATTATTTAGTAAAACCAATTTGTAAATTCTTTTGGCCCTCCATGTTGGCTCTGCCTGAGTAATATATAGATAAACAGATAGATAATTAGCAGGCACATCCTTTTCAAGTTTGGCAGAGCAGGAGCTTGGTTGTTAAAAAACAATGAGAATGGCCACTAGTACTGAGTCAAGTTTGACACTGGCCTTAAAAATGTCAGTTTCTGCTCTAGCAGTCACAGGTACAGTGTTAAGTGACTTGTCCCTAAAAATGCCAAACTGAAAAAACTGACCTTTCTTCAAACACAAATTTTTCAGTTTCTCAGGTAAGACAGTGTGACTGGATGTTCTTTATAAATCAATGGAAGTGGCACTGATCTGAAAGTCTTTCTCATGCCAGCTTCAAAAAGTGGCTGAACCACTAATCTTGCTCCACTGTCACAAACAGACTTCAGTGAATACCCTCCAATGGATGCTTGCACAGCATGAGATCCCCCTCACTACCATCATTTGTTAGTGATCGCTGGTCTGGTATCATGGCTAGGGAGTGTGAAATTGTATGAATTAGTCTCAGATATGACAGACAGCACATCAAAGTACATTTGTGTCAGACAGCTCAATGTGGTATGCTATACCTTAGCTACCTCACAAGTCGTAGGATACCTTTGTGAGCTGTCTGTTATGCTATTTAGCTCTCCCATATTACACATCTGTTTAGCTGTATAATATTACACAACAGCTTAATGCAGTCTAAACACAGCAGCATCTACTATAAGGTCCTGGGCACGTCTGCACACTATTCAAGAAAATGGGATAGCCTTTGTTTGCTGGGCCATATTACTCCTAGCCACGATGGCATAAAATATGTAGTAATAGAGATGCTACTTTAGAAGTAATGCAACTGTGCATTATATTTGTGAATACCCAGGACCATGTTTAACCCATGAGTTTAATCTTACCTCCATTACAACTTAAAGTATAATGTGAAAATGTTCCAATAAATTTAATAGACAAATTGGGAAAAAGTAATGCCTATTTATTTACGTATATATTTATGCATTCATTTTAAAAGGTGTGTTACTTCATACTTGCCAAATCTTTCTTTCTTTGTTTTGTTTTTGCATAAGAGTGCAGTAAAAAAATATCTAAAACAGTTAAATGAATAAGAAAATGCAGATCCAAATATAGAGATCTCTTAGCTATTAAAGATCTTGGTGTACTTACTGAAAGTACAATAAGAGATTTTTTTTTTAATTCACAGATTATGTCATTTTGTGTAAAATGTTTGCCTCTTATCTAGAAGCTAAGTCAGAAATGTTTTTTTTTTCCTAGTAGCCAGCTACAGTGACTCTGCAGTGTCGAAGTGGCAGTAACTTGATATTTTGACAAGGCCAAGCACTCAAGTACAGCTTTGATTGAATGGTGATTCACTGATGCCTTTGAAAGTCCTTGTTTCAACAATGCATTAAATTGTGGCACTCTAATTAGCCCATTGCATTGGATAAAAGCTGCTTATTGGATGGGCTCCATTTCAGGAAGACCTTCATGAAGTTAATATAAAAAATGCAATTGCCTAATTTACACATAACAAGCCAGTGGCTGATTCCCACTTCTGTGTTCCCTGCCAATAATTTTAAAATGCTTAAAATGATGCTTGAAAGAAATTGTCACTATTCTGACAATTTTAAAATGTAGCTTTTCTGAATATGCATGCCTGTGTGTGTCCAGTAACATGTCAATTTAGCTGTCTTAGCAAAATAATATAAGCAATGTCCTATTAGACCTACTGCCTGAAGTGATTTATTTATAGCAAAGAAAAAGTCTGCTTTTTAAGATGACATCTATATCACACTCTTATAGGATTACAGGAAGTTACTAAGCTAATGGCCTAGGGGCCTTAACAAGCCTAGTCAAGTCATACCCTTATTTCCACGATCAGCACTTATCACCCCTGTTCAACAGGGACACAGGTGGAACCCCAGGGGGGAATTTACAGTTATCCACCCAATCATCCAGACTGCATTTGTCCTCTGACATAAAGTGAGAGTCTGTTCCAAATGTGTGGTAACCTCTGGGAGACAAATCTGCCCCTCCAGCAGGTTCTATTAATGTCGCATACCAGGTTAAGGTCTTTAGAGCAAGTAACCTGTGTAGCATTTGACTTACGGATATGCAGCATTTCCACAAATGCAGGGTCAGAGATTTTCTTGTATGCAAGGTAGAGATCACCTCTGAGTAGTCTGTATGAAACAGAATAAAGTGACAGTGATTTCAGATGATCTACAGAGGACAGATGCTGAAGACCTTGAATTTTTTTTGTGAGGAACCTTTGTGGTCTCTCCAATTAATGCAGGTGCTTGGAAAGGTACATATCAAAAGAGGCATCATACTCAGTTATTGGCCTGATGAGGGAAGGGTACAGGGAGGTTATAACTTCTTTTTTTCTGGAGTCAATGCACTTATGAGATGAGCAATACAGAATACCCTTCTTACCACTGTGGAGACATGGTGATCAAAGGTAAGGTTGCTGTTAACCTGGGTGCCCAAGCCTCTCACCACTGAGTGCATACATAAGGTGATGCTACTGATGTGGTAGTTAACAGGAACATCACTCTTACCCAGACAGATGATAATACTTTTTTTTGCATTGGGTTTAAGGCCATGGCTATGGCACCAATCATTTGTATGTGCAAGACCCTCTTGTAGGATGTTGACATCATTTGGAGATTCTATGATTGCTCCCAGTTTGCAGTCATCAGCAAACTTTGTCAGACACAAACCTTTAGTTTTTGCTTGTATTTCAGAAAAATAGATTTCAAACAGTAAAGGTCCCAGGACTGATCCCTGTGGAACACCACTGGTTACAGGTCTGATGTTGGAGGTGGATTCCCCTATTTTGACAATATGGATTCTATCAAAGAGCCAGTTAGTGACCCAACTAATGATATAAGAGTTGATACTTATTTTTTTTATTCCTCAAAGTCTTTTGGGTTTCTAATACCATGATGGGAATGGACCCCATTCCTAAGTCAAAGTACAATTAAAGTTCATGAAATTAGTATTTTTCAGTCTTTGATGTCAGCCAGAAGTGGTCTTTGCAGCACCCGCAATGTGCCCAGCAATGACTACATGTATTGGTAACATATATAAATATGATTGCAGATTTTGTTTCCATTGTTTTTCAGTTACTTCAGTACCATAATTTTTGCACAATCCCCAGTGCAACAATCTTGCCAGATTATTATTCCTTTCAGTATACAGTCGTTCCGCCATTAGTATGTCACAACCAGCAATAGGTTCATAGGTAGGTACTAGGCTATCTGCCTGAAGCCATTTATAAGCCTAGCCAGAATGTGTTGGCTTTTGCCGACCCCTTAGATTAGTTCCCTGTGCCTCTGTCCAGCAGAGTCACTGAAGTGATCCCCGGGGTAAACTTTCTGTTTCCCATCCACTCGTCAAGGTTTCTCTTGAAGAGTGTTAGCGAGGAGCTCTGCCTAATGTAGATTGGAATCTTGTTCCAAAGCATGGGAAGTCTCTGTGACACATCCTATTTATTGTTGTGGTGAGATTTAGATCCCTAGAGCATGTGGCTCGAGGGGATAAGCTTTTCTTTAGGTGGAGCATGTTGATCAGTTCTAGGTTCGACATGGCCTTGTATGTCAGGCAGAGATCACCTCTGAGTAGGTGGTATGCAACCGAGAACAGCTGGAGTTTCTTCAGTCAAGCTGCATAGGACATCTGTTTGAGGCCAGTGATCCTTTTAGTGAGGTACTTCTGTGCTCTTTCCAGCTGTTGCAGGTGTCTTGTAAGATACATCCCAAATGGGGCATTGTACTCTATTATGGGTCTGATGAGCAATGAGTAGAGGGGTACAATGACCTCTTTTGATCTGGATGACAGCCCTTTTGTGATAAGGTGTGCCACGTAGAAGGATTTTCTAACCACTTTGGCAATGTGATTATCAAAGGAGAGTTTACTATCTACTTGGGTCCCCCATATCCCTTATTATGTCTTCCATATTTAGAGGACTACTACCCATGTGGTAGTTTGTGGGTACTTTGTTTTTTCCAAAGGGGATGACTATGCACTTTTTGGCATTTAGCTTGAGGCCATGATTTTGACACCAGGTGTCCATCTCAGTGAGACACTTTTGGAGGATGTCTGTGTCATCCGGAGAGTAAATTATAGCCCCTAGTTTGCAATCGTCTGTGAACTTGGTCAGCCATAGTCCTCCTGTGCTTGCCTGTACCTCTGGGAAGTATATGCCGAACAGGAGGGGGTCCTAGGACTGAGCCCTGGGGAATGCCAATTGTAACCGGTTTAGAGTCAGACCTAGCTCCCGCAACTCTTACCATGTGGGTTCTGTCCATGAGCCAGTTGGCAACTCATCTTGTGATGTAGGGGTTTATGTTTGGGCTGGTGAGCTTGTCTATAATACCAGAATGGGGAATGGTGTCAAAGGCCTTTGCGAGGTCTAGGTAGGCTGTGTGTACCACCTTTCCCTCATCTATAGCCTTGATAACTGTCTCAAAGAAGTGCACCAGGTTTAGGAGGCATGATCTGCCCTTAACAATGCTGAACTGGGTAGGGTTCAGTGTTTGAAGGTTCCCAATGTCTCTGTTAATGAGTTCCATGATGATGCGCTCCATAGCCTTGCAGACCAAGCTAGTCAGGCTTATAGGGCGATAGTTCCTGGGGTCTGTTGTGGCTCCACCTTTATGGAGCAGGATAACTGCTGCTGTGCGCCACTCTATGGGTACGTAACCTGTGGAGAGGCTGAGTTTGAACAGTGAGTTTAGGTGAGGGGTTAGTTCATCTTTGAGCTCATGTAGGACTCAGCGAGGGACTCTGTCTGGTCCCATTGATGCTGTGTTTTTGGCTTTGGGGAGGGCTGTTTTAACCTGAGTGTCTGTGATTTCAGGAGCTCTACATTCTTCTGGTATGGTTATGGGCCCTTTTGGGGGTGAGAGGGGGTGAAGTTTGCGCTGAACCTGTCTGCCAGGATGTTGGCAATATCGGTCGGTTCAGTGTATTTTGTACCATTCTGCACCAGATCTGAGCATTGCCACTTAGATTCTTGACATAGCTAAAGAATGCCTTGTGGTTATATTTGCAGTCCTAGCTTCTTTATGGCAGGAGTCCACCAGTCTTGTTTCCTTTTATTGGAAGAGTGAGTCTTGGTTTTGCTTGGGATAGCACAATCCATGCATTCTTGTAGGTACCTGTAAAATGCATTAGTAGAGGATTTTGCAGCTTGGACAATGTTATCTTTTAGCATGGGGGCTTTGAAACTTTCCACCTCCGTCTTAAGTAATGTGAAGTTTACTTTTGAAAAGCTTTTCAAGGTGGTTTCCTTGTCTGGGGGTGGGGGTGGAATGTGGATATCCAAAGTGATTTGTTTATGGTCATATCTAACCAGTGAGGGGTTGACCTCCTGTGTGGAGCACCGGTCACCCATGTTGGTGATGAGCAGGTCCAATATGTTGTCACCTCTGATGGGAGTGTTGAACAGCTGATCCAAGGTGTTTGAGTTTATAAATTCAAGGAAATGTTGGGCAAGGGAGTTAGTACTTGAGTAGTTCTACAAATTAATGTTTGGGTAATTGAAATCACCCAATATTAGAGTGTTTGGTAGGACCTTTATATTTCCCAGTGCTTCCAGAAATGCGGAATGGGGGTCCTGGGACATGGTGGGTGATCTGTAGCAAGCTACAATTTGAATTGCAGTTTTGCTCATTGTTAGTTGCACGTGGATGATCTCTGAAGCATCGTGCTGTGCCACTAACCTGGAGGTGTGAGTATCCTTGATGAATATGGATACGCCCCCACCTTTTGTATTTTGGTCCGGGTTCTGTGGCCGAAATGTATGGTAGGGTGCTCTCTGGAGCCTTAAACCAGGTTTCTGTTACTGCACATATATCGATTTGCTCCACACTGAGGAGTGCCTCGAGTGCGTGCATTTTGAGGTTTAGACTTCTGGCATTGAGTAGCATCACCCTCAGTTTTTTGTTACTTGTGCTATTTATGGTGGTGGGTTTCTGTTTTGAGCCTTGCCTAAAAAAGGCACTATGGGGGTGGCAAGAGCCTTGGCCAGTATTCGAAAGCCTAAGGGTGACAGGTGCAAGCCGTCTCTAGTGAAGCAGCGTGGTTTGTCGAGCATGTCATCCCAGGAGGACAGACACTGGATCCCCTTTGAATGACACCAGAACCTTAGCCAATTGTTGAAATTGATATTTTTTTCCTTATACTGTGGTATCATTCTTGGTGAGAGCAGGATGCTACTCAGGGTCAGGGTCATACCGGCCTGGGCTACAAGATCAGAGAGCTCTTCCATGTCTCTTTTCATGTAGTCCAGGGAGGTATGGCTCAGGTCATTCACAGCAACATGGAAAATGACAGAGTCGTATTTGTACTTGTTCTAGAGTGACCTGAGTGCTTGTGTTATGTGGCAGATCCTGGCACCCAACAGGCAGCTAACAGTAACTTTCTCCTTATTCAGCCTAGTGAGTGGGACATCAGTGTGCCTGACTATAGAGTCACCTATTACTAGTATGTTGGGTATGTTATTTTGCCTTAAGGGCTGTGATTGCATGACACACTGGTTCTGTGAAGTTTGTGTTTCATGATATGTGTTGGGGGGTGGAGATTGCTTGGATGTCTGCTTTGGATGTCTCTGTTGCTTTTGCAGATTTTTCTTTAGAGCCTCCGAGTATGTTTTCATGTATTTATGTGTATTTTTTGCCAGTGCTGGTTTAATGGGTCTATGTGAGACTGGTGGTGTGATGCAAGTATTTACCTTCTCCTCTTGACTGTCTGATCCAGCCTTGGGTTGAGAGAGCTTAGCCTCCAGTTTGACTGTATAATTGCATCTCTCACATGTATTAGTGCTTGGTGGTAGGAGGAGAGGGTTGTCTGTGTACATGAAGCAGTTGTAACATTGCCTCAAAATGCCCAGATTCACCAGTTGGACTGGAGAGTATGCCTGAAACTGCCCTTTGGACATGCCTGGATAGGTGCAGTGAAATGTTTGACTGAATGGCTGGTAAGGTTGAATAGAGAGCCTTGTCCTTCTGTACAGTATAGGAGAGTCTACTGCTAGGGTTTATAAGTGCTTGCTATGAATTTTGAGCAAGTGCTGGGCTGAGAAATGAGTGGCTTGAGTGCTTAAATTGAACGTTTGTCTAGTTCCAAGGGAAAAATTGAAGATGAGACTTTGTGGAGCCGGGAATAGTTATACTCTAGTTAACCGGCGCTGCCTGGTATGCAAAACAATGCGGTATTTATAGCAGTTTAATGAAAGAGATAGAAATTAGCCCAAAATGGCCAATAAACTACTAATTTCTGGGTAGAAACCACTCCTCCAAGGACAGATAGGCTGCTCAAAGCTCCCATCTCTTACAGGTGAACAAAGAAACTTCCTTCTATCCAGGTAAGGTATGGGCAAACACAGAGATTTGTAACACAGCCCTGAATTCAGCACTAACCTGAAAACTGGACTATACTAGCTTAGAAAGGCGGGAAACAAGTAGATTTTTTTTTCAGAGTATAAAGCAGATACAATCAAAAAAACTCTTTAAATGCACAGAAAAGGATACCTATTGTTATATATCTCAGATCAGAGTTGTAGTCAATGCCACTAGTAATAAATGCAGTAAAAGCAGATGAATAGAATGCAATATATATATATATATATATATATATATATATATATATATATATATATATATATAAAACAATGGAAAATGAACAACTGATTTAAACAAAGTCACCCAATTAACCAGATAAAAGCTCAAAACTGAGCCCTGCTCCAGCAGTTTTCAAACAGACAAGTTCTAACTGCACACTCCTGCTGCTAGGGTGCAGGGGAACCTTCTCCAAAAAAGATGTCCTGGGTCAGTGCTCAAGTTATACAAACAAAACTAGATTCAGCAGGCCTAAATCTGGTCTATGCTGCAGCAGCAAGGCGCATCATTTTCAGAAAGAAACATTTCAAATAAGCAGGCACAGTAAGCCTGTGACCAGAAATTCCCAGCTCAGAAGGGCAGAATCCAGCCTCCCACAAGAGCACAGATCACACATTCTTAATGTAAAAAAACGGGCCCAAAGCCCAAGTGCTTAAACCAGAACTAATACACTTTAGAACAGACATTAAGTCTTTAATCAGCAACTCCAAACTCAGAAGGATATAAGCTTCCTGTCCTGTCACAACAGTGCAGACCACAAGCCTTCCGAATGTGAAACAACTGGTCTAAAGCCCAAGTGCGTAATCCAAAGGCTTAGAATAACAGTTACAATTTAATCGGCTACTAACAAGCAGTAATAAATGCAGCAGAATAAATGCTATTAAGTACTTTTAAGAACAGGCAGCAAAAGCAAAATAAATAATAAAGTAGGAAGAAACACAAACACAGTAAGCAGATGAATAAACTGCAAACAAATTATTTATTTATTTATTTTTCTCTCCGTATAAGGTAGAATGAGCTAAAGACACTAGACTGGGAGGAGTGTCACATATCAAATATACAGTAAAGGAGGCAATTGCAGAGCCACCAAGTATAAAAAGAAAACACCAATAGGGAGGGCAGGGTGAGGGAAAAATCAACTCAGAAAAATAACACTTTCAACACAGATCAGAAGCCAGCAAATATGATCTTAAATCAATCAAGCAAAAGAAATTAGAATACTGTAGAACTTTGGAAAGAAGTGCCAAAAAATATACTTATCAATTTATATCTTAAGTTGTTTCAGTAGCACTCTCATTCAGAACTCGATTAGATTCAAGCAATGAATGCAGAGGTAAAAAACAGGGAATCTTAATTATACTAGCAAGCCTTGAGACAATCAGATAAAACACACAAGTTGTTTGGCCAGTATTTAACATAGCAGGATTAAGGGTGGGGGAAAAATATCACTTCCCACTCAGAAAAATAACACTTTCAACACAGATCAGCAGCCAGCAAATATGATCTTAAATCAATCAAGCAAAAGCAATTAGAATACTGTAGAACTTTGGAAAGAAGTGCCAAAAATATACTTATCAATTTATATTTTGAGTTGTTTCAGTAGCACTCTCAGTCAGAATGCAATTAGATTAAAGCAATGATTGCAGCGGTAACAATCAGGGAATCTTAATTATGCTAGCAAGCCTTGAGACAATCAGATAAAACACACAAGTTGTTTGGCCAGTATTTAAAATAGCAGGATTAAGTGTGGGGGGAAAAATAGCACTTTCCACTCAGAAAAATAACACTTTCAACACAGATCAGAAGCCAGCAAATAGGATCTTAAATCAATCAAGCAAAATAAATTAGAATACTGTAGAACTTTGGAAAGAAGTGCCAAAAAATATACTTATCAATTTATATCTTGAGTTGTTTCAATAGCACTCTCAGTCAGAACTCAATTAGATTCAAGCAATGAGTGCAGAGGTAACAAACAGGGAATCTTATTTATACTAGCAAGTCTTGAGACAATCAGATAAAACACACACGTTGTTTGGCCAGTATTTAACAGAGCAGGATTAAGGGTGGGGGAAATTAGCACTTTCCACTCAGAAAAATAACACTTTCAACACAGATCAGAAGCCAGCAAATATTTTTATTTATTTTATTTATTTCAGTTTGATTACCTGGGAAGTCCACTGGGCCAAGAAGTGCCCATTTTTAGTGGAGGCCCGGGGAGAAAAGCTCCACAAGCAATACAATGAAACATGGTTACATAAAGTTAATGGTATAATACAAGAGTAAGATTCATGTAGTCCATTCATTCATGAAAAGCTCCACAAGCAATACAATGAAACATGGTTACATAAAGTTAATGGTATAATACAAGAGTAAGATTCATGCAGTCAGGAAATACATTTACATAAAATGTGGATAATGAGCAAGCATAATAAAGCAATACAGTGCAGAGAAAAATAACAAAAATACATAGATGTGCAAAAGTTATTGTTTTTTTTTTTTTTTTATCTTAAATCAATCAAGCAAAAGCAATTAGAATACTGTAGAACTTTGGAAAGAAGTACCACAAATATACTTATCCATTTATATCTTGAGTTGTTTCAGTAGCACTCTCAGTCAGAACTCAACTAGATTTAAGAAATGAATGCAGAGGTAACAGACAGGGAATCTTAGTTATACTATCGAGCCTTGAGACAATCAGATAAAACACACAAGTTGTTTGGCCAGTATTTAACAGAGCAGGATTAAGGGGGGGGGGGGATAGCACTTTCCACTCAGAAAAATAACACTTTCAACACAGATCAGAAGCCAGCAAATGTGATCTTAAATCAATCAAGCAAAAGCAATTACAATACTTAGAACTTTGGAAAGAAGTGCAAAAAAATATACTTATCAATTTATATCTTGAGTTGTTTCAGTAGCACTCTCAGTTATTGTATTACAGTAGGTGTGCAACTGTTTCCAATTCTGTTTTACAAAACCTACATTTGTCTGTTTCTCCCACATGTTCAATGGACTTTGTAAACTAACATGTATGTAGCCCACTGCTTTGGGCAGCCAATATTAACCTTTCATCTTTTGGTTTGAATTTGCCTCTCCTTAACTATTCCTGCATTTGTTCCTGATCAACATGAGGTTCTTCCAGAAGTTTTCTATACTTGCAACTATATTTATGCATTTTTCACATTTCTTTTCTTCTCAGCTGATCATTTACCTTATATTGTTTTGTTTTTTGGCACATTCAGTCGCTGCTTGATTTTTATCTACTACTGGTTTGATTTCCATTCCTGCTTGATGCCGATATGCTTCTGCTAAACTAATCACAGAAGTCATTGTAGATTTATTCTCCTCATGTTTCAAAACTTTCACTATGTTTGGGTTTGGTGAGGTCAGCAGATATGTGTGCAGTTCCACAATTCTAGATATGCATGTATGAAATTATACATGAAGAAATTCAATGAAGTGTGGGTAAATGGTGGGAGTAACTATGACTCTCTTAAGGTAGCCAGATGCCTCATCATGTAAATTAGTGATGCGCATGAATAGATGAATGAGATTCCCACTGTCCCTACCTACTATCTAGCAAAACCACAGCCAAGGGAATGGGCTTGATAGAATAAGTGGGGAAAGAAAACCCTATTGAGCTTGACTCTAGTCTGGCAATGTGAAGAGACATGAGAGGTATGAATAAGTGGGAGGCCTCAGCTGCTGGTGAAATACCACTACTCATAGTTTTTTCACTTACCTGGTGAGGTGTGTGGTGAGCCCCACTGGGTCATCTCGCTTCTGGCTCCAAGTGCTAGAGCATCCAGCACGACCCACTCCAGGGACGGTATCAGGTGAGGAAACTGATTGAGGCAGTACACCTGTCAAAGAGTAATACAGGTGTCCTAAGGTAACTTTAGGGAGGACTTTGCCTGTAGAGCAGAAGGGCAAAAGCTCGCTTGATCTTGATTTTCAGTATAAATACAGACCATGAAAGCAGGGCCTCACAATCCTTCTGGCTTTTTGGGTTTTAAGCAGGAGGTGTAAGAAAAGTTACCAGAGGGATAACTGGCTTATGTTGGCCAAGTGTTCATAGCGACATCACTTTTTGATCTTTCATTGTCAGCTTTTCCTATCATTGTGAAGCAGAATTCACCAACTGTTGGATTGTTCACCCACTAATAGGAAACGTGAACTGAGTTTAGACCATCGTGAGACAGCTTAGTTTTACCCTTGATGTTGTGTTGCTAGATGATACCTAGCTGGGTGAGATTTTCAATGATGCCTGAGTGGGGGATAGTGCCAAATGCCTTGGCTAAGTCTAGGTAGGCTGTATGCACAGACTTTCTCTCATTCAGGGCCTTGGTGATTGTCTCAAAGAAGTCCACCAGGTTTAACAGGCATGATCTCGCTTTGGCAAATCCATACTGAGTAGGGTCAAGTGTCTGGAGATTACCTGTATCTTTGTTGATAAGGTCCATGATGATTCACACCATAGCCTTGCAGATAAGGCTAGTCAGGCTAATAGGTTCATAATTCCTGGGGCCAGTGGAAGCATCACCTTTGTGCAAGGGAATAAAGGTGCCCATTTTCCATTCAGCTGGGATGAAGCTGGTACTTAGACTATGAGTAAGAAGAGTACAATATGGTGTTGCTAATTCGTATTCAAGCCCATGTAGGATGCAGTCTGGAATGTTGTCACATCCCACAGATGCTGTTTTTTTGGCCTTACAGGGGGATTTATGACCTACCATTTAGAGATGCAAGGTAGGGAACAGGTGGTAGGGATGTCATGGGGTACGTGTGGCAGGGACAGGGGAGTGAAATTTTTACAGAACTTGTCAGCCAACAGGTTAACTATGTCGATAGGCTCAGTATATATGGTATCATTAACTACCAGTGTGGAACAAATCTGGGCATGTCCAACCTGATGAGGGAGTGTTTCTAGTTTAGGGCCCCTCTTACACAGCAATTTCTTCTTATTATTGTAAAGTCTGTTAATGGCAGTTGTCCACCAGGCAGGTTTATCTTTCTTTGAGAAGCTTATTTTGGTCCTATCAGTAAGTCAATGCAGTTATACAGGCATTTGTATAAAGCACTGGTGTAGAACTCAGCATAGTTGCCACTTCCATGAGAGGTGCAATGAATCTATTTATATCATCCCTTAAGATTATACTCTGCTTTGGAGAAGTTTTTATAGTTACTTTGAATAAGACTGATTTGTGGTCAGATCTCACCATGGAAGACCTCACAGTGCCATATTTTACTAAGCAGATCATGTTGGCACCTGGCGGTGTCAACCAGCTGGACAGTTAACCTTTAATTTACCCATTCAATGGATGGGTAGTTTTAGTCCCTGCAAAACCATGGCTGCAGATGTATCTTGATAGACTCAATCAGATCTCTGTGACTGTGAAGGTAATCTAATTATCTCCTTACATGAACAGGGCTGTGATAAGGATGAAGATGATAATGAACATGAACAATATAAGCACTAGAGGACTTACCTCAGTGCAAACTTTATTTAAGAAGAGCTGATGCTTCTGATCATCAGGGATAGTTTCTCTTTCAGGTAGTTTTATAACTAATACCAGAACACCAGATTCTATAACTCAATTTCTTTGCTTAAGAATTCAGTATAATCCCAAAAATAATAGAATAAATGCTCAGAATCATAAATATGTTTAAATATTTCTCTAATTCACTTAAAAGTTACTAGAATAACATATTTTGTATCAACATCTATTTTGGACAATAAGTATAAAACTCAGATGTCTGGATTAATTGACTGTTTGCAATCCTGAATGATTTACCAGCAAATCAGACTTTTTACGAAGGATAAAGCGAAAGTATGAACAAAATCAGGGAATGTCTGTGAAAGTAGGGACAGTGACAAGTATGCATTACTCCTCAATGGGATAAATCTTACTGCTTCTGCTGTTTGACGACTGCTAAACAGCAGTGACTAATCTGGTGTGGCAGTACCAATGTTGCACAAGGCATTGCTGTTTGCTGAAATTAAGTACATAACTAGTACTGCTGTGGCTTATGCATGCATGTGTGTGTGTGTGTGTGTGTGTGTGTGTGTGTGTGTGTGTGTGTGTGTGTGTGTGTGTGTGTGTGTGTGTGTGTGTGTAAAAAACATCAATGATTTTTATCTGTGCATGCACCCAATAATGCCAGGACACAGACATTATTCTTCTGTGTATCAGTAAAAAAATGTACCTAACAAGTAATTATATTTCGAAAATAAGACAGAACATATATCACAGAACATTCAGACACTTAGATATTCTTGGAGTCTGATTGCCCCCACTCAATAGACTGTCTAAATGGATAATGGGGACTCCCTTTATCATCCTTGACTCTGTGGGGGCCCTCAACAAAGCTGTTGCTTGTTGATGAAAAATGTATCAATTTTCTGAATACGCTGTTTAACCTGAATGGTGCTGAGATATGACCCTTTTAGGATAAAGCTAATAATAGCCTCTGTTTACAACCACACCCATTCTAAAACCAGCCCTGCTCAAATGTGTGTGTGTACATAAAGCTGCTACAGGTTATGCGGGGCTAGAGATTGTGTGGATATTACATCTTTAATTTTCATCACAGTCAAACCTTAGAGGTGTGCACATGAAGTCATTATAGCTTGTGTTTGAGCTGAGGGCAGTGTTTCTCACAGACCTCAGAGGTGTACAAAGAAGGTTACTATAGCTTGTGTAAGAGAGGTGTACTGTCTAGGAGCAACAAATTTGAATATTACTGAAATTATTCTCACAATCACATACTAGGCACATATACATGTGGCTACCTTTGACGGCTGGGGTGAAGAACATGCTATGTATATGTATATCATCAGTCACTTGAAATATATGACAAAGGCAATTTAAATCTCTGCTTTCATCCCAGTCTAACACCAGAGGGATGCATAGGCAGTGACTTGTCTTTTTTTAGAGGGTTAGGGAGGTAGGCAGTATTTCCAGATAAGACTTAAATATTCTCACAACTACTGGCTTGTTAGTTTACTGTAAGCTACAATTTTGTCAGCTTTGAAAATTAAGCCTTGGGCGCAAATTATGCCTTGAAAGAAAAAAATAAGACTTAAATTATTTTTTTCTTCATAATTTTTATTTAGGCAACCATTGGAGTAAAATGTTGAGAAAATGCTCTAAAATGCATCCCAGACCATCTGTAAACATGTGGCTTCTTCGGCCCTGACCTGAGTTCATAGGTTCATAGGTTCATAGGTTCATACTAGGCTATCTGCCCTAGAGCATTTATAAGCCTAGCCAGAATGTGTTTGGCTTTCGCCACCCATTTTAAATTTATTTTGCTATGCCCTTTTCGAGTTAGTATACTGTGCCTCTATCTAACAGTGACACAGAAGTATTTCCTAAATGGTTATTACTGGGCTGTCTTGTTCAGGAAAGGTGTGTTGAAGGATGCAAGGAAAACTAAAGCTGAACCACAACAGTGAATTTGTTTCCTTAATCATAATTTCTGTTCAATCTATTATTGGATGAAAAGGTTGTGTAAAATGCACTTCAGAGCATATAGAAAGTTATGGCTTCTTGAAAAAGCTTAGAGTAAGGCAAAATGTGAGATAAGGAAGAAAAAGGTAATGTGGATGGTATGGGGAGCCCAATAGGAGAAGGAGTCAGAGGAGAGGACTGGAGTGTGTGTGTGTGTGTGGGGGGGTTGAAATGTAGGTCCAGTCATCATTTCACTTTAAGTCCAGACCTGTACATAGACTTGTTGCAATGTATCACTGTTGCAACTAAGTGCCAGTAACTCTAACTGCCTCTTTGTTAGACAGCTCAACATAGTGATAGTATGATACATAGGCATGTTGCAATGTAAAAGCTTGTAGCTGCAGGTCTGTCTATGGATACTGCTCCTAAAAGTTTGCAGCATGAAATAAAAGGTTGCTTAGGATGGATGGCATTGTTAGGATGATGCTTATACTGGAAGTGCCTAGGGGGCCCCCAACTTGACATTTGCTGGGGGCCCCAAAAATGCTAACACCGGCCCTGGATAGGCTCAGTATATATGGTATCATTAACTACCAGTGTGGAACAAATCTGGGCATGTCCTTTTAGGTTATGGATGTAACCAGGGAATGCCTTATGGTTGTCCTTAGTTAAGGAAGCTAATGCGGATTTATTAGCTTCCTTAACTAAGGAAGCTAATGCGGATGCATAGTTTCCTTTGGAAGACTTTACAAGAAATCTTATTCACTTGTTTAACCTGATGAGGGAGTGTTTCTAGTTTAGGGCTTACTCCCTCTTACTCTTAGACAGCAATTTCTTCTTATTATTGTAAAGTCTGTTAATGGCAGTTGTCCACCAGGCAGGTTTGCGTTTCTTTGAGAAGCTTATTTTGGTCCTATCAGGAACGGCTAAGTCAATGCAGTTATACAGGCATTTGTATAAAGCACTGGTGTAGAACTCAGCATAGTTGCCACTTCCATTTGAAGGGAGAGGTGCAGTGAATCTATTTATACCATCCCGTAAGAGGTTATACTCTGCTTTGGAGAAGTTTTTTAGTTTAGTTGCTGCTAGGGGGGGATCAAGTGTGATAGTTACTTTGAATAAGACTGATTTGTGGTCAGATCTCACCATGGAAGACCTCACAGTGGGGGTGCTTACAGTGCCCCCATATTGGTAAGCAGCAGATCCAGGATGTTGGCACCCCTTGTGCGGGTGTCAACCAGCTGGTCCAGGGCATTGGAGTTAACGAAGTTGAGGAACCTTTGGGCAAGTAAGTTTGAGCACAAGTAATTTACCCATTCAATGGATGGGTAGTTAAAGTCACCCAAAACCATGGCATTCAGATGTATCTTGATAGACTCAAGTAGATCCAAATTGGCAGGGGTGTTCTGATTGATGGAGGGAGTTCTGCAGCTGTTCTCCTTGTGGTGTTATACCTTGTTAATACAAGACAGTAATATAAAAATACAGCCTCATACCAACCAGTGAGAAGAAAAAAAAAGTGTATTCTGTAATTCTGAAACTCTAATATGACAAAAGAGTACATTTTTTTTTAATGAAAAGTGTTTAGTTATCTGACATTTGCAGCTAACACAAAAACACAAGTAAGAAAAAGTTCAGCTAATGTTCTTTTCAGTTAAAAATATTAAAAGGACAAGTCAAAGCACTAAGAGTAGAAAAGTAGTCATCATATGTGAAAGGTCACAGTGTGGATTCAAACTGCAAACAATGTCAGTGAACCAGAAAAGAAGTAGCAGAACATGTCGACATATACCTGGGTTACCAATATTTGACTGTGAAGGGGAGATTGTAAAAAAGGGCAGATTCAGTAATGATTTGGACAGTGTATCACAGAACTTCTACCAGCCTGATTCACTATGCCCAATCTGAGCTACAACTTCATCTCCTTGATATTACATCATACAGTGGGGTTGGGTACAGCCAAAATGATAACTTGCTGCACAACTACTACATTGAGGACTCGTTCCCTGCTATCACTAGGGAACAGGTCCTCAATGCTCCCTCTAAGACCAAGAACACTGAATCAATGGGTCCAGACAATATCCCAGGATGCCTTCTAAATAGCATGAAACATCCTATCGGGGCCTCTGGAATTACTATATAACTGTAGCCTCTGAACAGGCTTCATGCCTCATGAATGGAAAAAGGCAACAGTCATCTTTCTGCACAAAGGTGGGCCATCTACAGACCCTGGAAACTACAGACCCATAAGTCTCCCTAGTCTTCTATGTAAAGACACAGAAAGAATTATCATGGGGATGATTAACAGAGATATAGTAAACCTCCAGACACTGGACCTTCTCTAATGGACAGAGGTAACCTGTAAATGGTTCATCTCCCAGGACCATGCTTACACTTATCAAGGGTATCAGAACTTGTCAGAGATTTGGGATGCATGGCTAGACTTAAAAAGGCCTTTGTGGTCATTAGCTTAGTAAACAATTATGAATGTATGAGGCTCTGAATCTAAGTATACAAAAACAAAAAGGGAAATCACACACATCTTGGCATGTAATAAAAATGTAAACCAGGAAAAAAAAAACATGCCCAGATTCACATTTGAAATGATTAATTGTAACTGATAAATATAATGAAAAAATTAAATAAATAAAAACATGAACACTTTCACATAACTGCTTCCTCAGCTTTTTTTATGTCATCAGGCAGCACTCAAATTATAAAGTTAAAATTACATGATTATTTAAAACATTAGTCTCTTAAAGAGGCATTCATCTTCTTATAGCATGTTTCTTTAAGACAGATTTCAGATACAAATCATTCAAACCAGGAAAAACAGTTGTATTCAATTCAGTAATCCATTTATATTCATAATTCCCACTGTGATTTCTAATGTGTCCTCCTCATAAATGAAAATTAACAATTTGCATTATATGAAAGAGGAAACTGGGCTGAGTACCCATTTCCAAATCATACCAAGCCAGAACATTTTTATCCACATTTTTGGGTCATGCATTTCTTCACTCATGTGAGAAGGAAATAACCATATTTGATGCTCTACTACTAAACGCTTTATCAGTCTGAACATTGACCAAGAATGGTGTGCAATGATGTCAGTGATCACATGTAGAAGGCATTCAAATCATAAACAAATCCCTCAGTAAGTGCTTTAGTGAAATATAAAGCAATTTACTATTATAATTTCATATGAAAACTGTTTAATATAGTCAAAAGATAGATATACCCCAGGGATTACCTCAGTGTCACTGCTCGACAGAGGCACAGCAAAATAATGGGTATAGTTCCCCATACTAAAGGGGTGGCGTAAGCCACAAAACGATGGGCTAGGCTTGTAAATGCCCTCGGGCAGATAGCCTAGTATGAACCTATGAACCTATGAACCTATAAAAAAAAAAACAAAGATTTAAACCTTTTTTGGTGTTCATCAATATTCATGAGCTGCACTGCAATGAAACCAAATAATATTCCCATTACAATTTGGCCTCACACCAATGAAACTAGATGACATTGCCATAACTGTTCTATGTTTATACACACAGCAGCAACACCGTGTTGTTTTATTTGAAAAATACCACATATAAATCATATGTCTGCATTAGAGATGTGAACTGAGTATATAATAAACACACAAATACTTTTTACCTTCAGTTTAGTTCTGTCAGGGTTTCTCTTTTCGATTGACACATGATTTTTATACAACAAAATGTGACAACTAAATTTATACGACCCCCAATTAATATTCAAAAACGTGCATGCTGATTGGTCAGCGTGCACGTTGTAAATCGGAGTTATAGTAATGAAAAAGGTCCGGTCGCATGGACATTTTCCATTACTATAACTTTTTTTTTTACAGCAACGGAGAATGCAACATCTCCATTGCTTCACACTGGCTCGCTATGTTAAACGAGTTTAACATAGCGAGACAGCTTTAAAAAAAGCAACGGAGATTCTCCGTAGTTTTTTTAAAGCTGTCTCGCTATGTTAACCTCCTTTAACATAGCGAAACAGTTTGTGAAAAGCAACAGAGATCTTGCTTTCTCCGTTGCTTTTGCCCACAGCTCTGATGTACTGCATAGGCATACGCATGCACAGTACATCAGAACTGCCGCAGAATACCAGATAGCTGCGGAAGGGCAGCAAGGAGGCATTATACAATGCCATTATTTAAGAAAAGTAATTATTTTTTTTCTTAAATAATGTCATTTTATAATAGCAATTACCCGCTTCGCACTCGTGACCAAACCACACCAACCATGGGTAAATCCAGCATTACCCACACCCAGGCGTGGGTTATTGCTATAATAATGAATTCTTTTAAAAGTAAGTTCAATGTAATTACTAAATAGTTTTTCTCATTGTATTTAAAGCACTAAGTTTCTTTAAGAGTCACATCTCTCTTTTCCTTAGCAGTGGTTACTAGAGCACAATATATCCTTTATTTTTTATCGGTAACCCCTGCCTAGTTATTTTTGCCAGGAGTCCTTTTCTTTATAGATGAACAGTTCATGTTTTCTTGAGATAAAACATATGCAATTTTTGATTAAATTATTTTCTTTCACTGTTTTTAATACTGTATCTTCATTAGGTAAAATGATTTTCAGTGTTTTTTGGATACAGCACATGAAACCTGCAATAATTTTATTTTGGGGATGTTATGAAAGGCCAGAGTTTTTGGTAGTGTTTTTTGATATATAATCATTTTCAAATCTAATTAGATGTTGACCCATTTCAGAAAAGATTTAGCCTGTGCTGGTTTTCATGTCAATTTAATGTCTGACAGGAAAGAAATTGAACTACTATATATTTTGGAAGTGCCACTAGTTTTCAGGGGGATTGCTGGTCTCTTTCAATACCAAATGATAAGCTTTCATGTAAGATTCTGAATCGTGGCATCCCATACCTCTCAACCTCTTAGAGCAAGAAATCTGGGCAAAGCCAAAAATAATGGGGGGACAAAGACCCAAAAATAAGGAATTTTTTTTTAAATATTGCTCTTACAAAAATTAGAAAGTTGATGGAATAATAGGTTTTGTGTTACCATGCATTTTCCGAATGGTGTTAAGTCTGAAACTCAAATGTCTGTCATTATTTTCTGACTTTCACCTTTAATGACATGCCAATGATTTGCCAGAAAATCAAAATGTTATGAAAAATGGACCAAAAATATGAGGCAAAAATCTGGCCATTCTGCAAAAAAATGTACAGTTGAGAAGTATGTGGCAAACAAGTTAAGAAAGAAATTAAATCATTACTTTCTTTTTTTTTCTAGTATTTCAGAAATTCTTATATTTCCCATCCCTGAGATCTTCCATTTTACAAAGTACTGAAGTATTTTGTTTCAAAAAAATTGGTTTGCATTCTCCTTCTTTCAGTCTTACGTCTATATCATTCAGTGAAGTTTCCATGTCTTTTATTTGGTATTTTTTTTTAATATTTTAGCATCTCTAAAGCAGGTGATTCTTAGTATATCCATATTAGATGCAAATTGTTTGTTTTCAAAGTCAGTTTTTTTTTTAATGAGGGTAATACCTGCTGGGATTCTTTCTTTCAAAGACATGTCTCCACATGTAGATTTAGAGGAACTCATTTGTGCTGTATTCTGGTAGAGAAGTTGTTACAGAGATTTTCATAGGCAAATTTTAACAGAAAAGGTAAAAAATCTTATATAATTATGTCCTTTTGGGTAAGTTTCTTGTAAATACTCAGAACAAAATATTTTGAAAATGCAGATCACTTCACCAGTGTTGGCAGTCATTGGCTATCTTGAATGGATCTCCAACATATTTTCATTGTTAAACACTGGTGTACATTTCCCTTTAAAGTTGAATGACAATTCTAAATGTGCATATTAGTCATAAACAGTATCAACATCAAAATAATATGAGAAAATTCAACACCAGACTCATTTGCAATACCAGAATTATTTCCAAAATTTGTATAAATATACTGTTTATTATCATTTGTATTACAAAAATGCTTTAAATAAATCATATAAATAAAATTGGAAAGGTCAATATGCAGCAAGTCCTACTTAGAAAAGTTGATAGGAACAAATGTAAGCCCAAACAGCAAAACTGATATTTGCACTTCCATAAATTCACACCTTGAAATAATAATTAATATTAAACATGTCTTACATGTAGCACTTGTAGAAAAACATACCTTTTTAGTGTCAGTATCTATTATTTTCTTATACTGGTACATGGACTGCTTAGCATGTCTCCCAGTCAGTATTGTTTCTGGTCATTTCATACAAATTCAAATGTTCTACCCCTTTAATTCTTCCTCATTCTTTTAGTTGTCACTCAAACCATCGATTGTGCTGATAATTTGTGGAGTGGAAATCCTTCAGTCTTCCTTCTCTATTCTGGTAAAATGCTGTTTGTCCATTTATATTATCTCTATTATGCTCTATTGTCTCCTCATCCCCACTTTCACATTTTGATTCTGACCATGTTCACTGTTTGTTGCTGTAGTTTAATTGTATACCATGCTTTAAATCAATATTGTATGCCCACACAATATGAGTAATATCGCAGTATATACTGAACATACATTAATGTAGAAATATGTGCAGCTAATAAATTAGATATTGTGCACATATATAGCAAAGAATCATAGGTAATATCAAACTCTTGATGAGCACATCTCTGTGGCATATATCCATTGATAGCATAATTATATTTGCGTTCAGGTCCAGGTGGGTGTTTGGCTTACAATTCCTTTACTTAGAAGTGCTTACCTAAATGCCTTAGTTACAAGCATCACAACAGTCATTACATATAGATACACAAAAGGATCTAATACAGAGGAAGAAACAGAGCAGGACTCCAACTATGTATTTACTTGAACTAATCTCTCAATCAGCAGTTAATGTAAGAATAATACAGTAGCACAAAATGCCCAAAATGCACAATTTTAACAAATGAAATACTAAAAGTTGTAACACTCAAGAATAAAATAAGCACTGGAGACTTCCAAGAGGCTGCACACTGATAAACAGTTTAATTTTGTCTCTCTCAGTGTGAAAAAAAGAAACTAAGAAACAAGGGCTAGTAATTCTGCCAGCTTTAGTAAAATTTAGGTACTAAATAGTAAGTACACTGCCTGGATGCCAGCAAAGAAGAAACATAGGAAGCCTGAAAGAAAACCAACCAGAAAAGGAGAAGAGAAAACACTTACTGGGAAGAATCCTGCAACTGTTAAGAAAAAAACAATTCAATCTCCAACTTTGGTTCATGAAGGCTTCCAGTAATTTAGAGAAAAAATATGTCAAATGTACTGAGAGCTGATTAAAATAAATGACACAGTGAAGGAGTATATCGACTCAAATAACAAAAGACTGGAAAATGGAAGAAGCTTTAAGCAGCTTGTCAGATGAACTGATAAGGCTGCAAAAATCAGAGGTCAAAATGAAGAAAAAGCTGGCTAAGTATGCTACTTCTGAAGAACTGTTTCAAAAATAGTAGTGTTAGAAGGCAGGCCATGATGTTCCGCTGTACTACAGAAACTGGAAGTTGCACACTGTATTAATTTTATAAAAGTACAACTAAGCAATTGGACTGGTGTTCCATAGCAGGATTTGTTACTTGAAAGGACAAACAGAATTTATGCTCTAAACCTGGCCAAGAGAACACTGCCAAGACCATTATTAGCAAAGATGCAATCATACCAACAGAATGAGTTGATCCTGACAAAACAGTGTGTTCAATGTGAGCTGAGATGTTGCAGCTGATGATAGTTGTACATTATGTTCTTATTTTTCCATGGAGACAAGCTGACTATAGGTGCAGACAACTAATCTTGAAGAGGTCTGAGCATTCTTTGCTGAGGGAAAAGTAAAATTAAAAGGTGCAATAGCAAGTAGCTTAGTAAAAATAAAGTTTGCAATTATTGGAAGTGAAGCTTTCCTAGCAGTCTAAATACTTCATAGCATTTACTAGAACAGTGCATAATTTACTTTTATTTAAATATAGCCAGGTCACTTTTTCTTAATGCTAAAGGTTAACAATTTATGAAGCATACAAGCTGTGTCATCTGGGAAGGGAACAGAGATAAGAAAAGAACAGGCAGTAATCATTGTAAGAGGCAGCACAAACTGTAAGTTACATTTTAGTATGGATAACCTTAATTTTAGGTTAGGTAATGCCTATGAATACAGCTGTCAATCTGGGGAAATTGTTCTTATCAAGAGGGTTAAACTTCATTATTTGAATGGCTTTGTGAGTTTTTTTTATTTAATATGTCAGGGGGCATTCTGGTTTTTTTTATTGTCTTGAAAACTGTGGTATAGGTTCACATGGGAATGACAAGAAACAGCTGTATAAAAGATCAACCTGCCAAACACTAGTGTGTGTGTGTAACACAGAAGGTGTAAAGAGACATTTAAAAAAGTTGTAATGTATAATGTGAAGGAGTAATAACTTCTTATAATGATGGCTGCACCATCCATGTTATTTTGCAATGTAAATTCCCTCAGAGGTATAGACAAAAATGTAAGTGTATTGAGTTATATTAAGAAATGCAGAGTGCAAATAGCAATGCTGCATGAGACACATTTGGAAAGAAATGAGCATGAGAATTTGACAAAGAAAAACATTCAGGATGGATATTAAGCAGAATATTATGGACAAAGGAAAAGGGGAGCAATTATACTAATTCCTAGAGGACTTTGATATTGATTTATTTTATTTTATTTATTTATTTATTTAACATTTGTTTACCGGAAAAGTCTGACTTGGAATGAAGCCAATTTTCAGCAGAGGCCCAGGGAGAAATGCTCCAGATGCATGTTTATGAAACATGGGAGGAAACCGGAGCACCTGGAGAAAACCCACATGAATGCAGGGAGGACATGCAGGCTCCACACAGAAGGCACTCCAGCTGAGAATTGAACCGGAAAACCTCTTGCTGTGAGGTGACAATGCTACCACTGCACCACTGCGCCGTCCAAAGGAATTGTTGAAATTTGAACCCAGGATTACCTCTTTACTAGGCAGGTATTTTAACCAACTAAGCCACAGCACCATTTCATTTCACTGATAGAAGAGGAAAACTATGATAATAATGATAGATTTGTGGCAGTAAGGGGCTACTGGCAAGGGAGGAGGATAATGCTTGAATATATATTCCACATAAAACTACTAATTTGAAGCTTAAGAGCATTTTGTGAGAAATAATCAGCTTTCATCAGGGGATATTACTTATAGTGGTATACTGGAACTTGATCAAATGAGGGTAGATTTATGAAGAAATTTATAAAAAAAACATTTGATGTGGAGGATCTGAATTCAGTAGTAGGAACTAGAGAGAATTTACATATTATTCCCAAGGTACAATAACTTGGCTACAGTGCACAGTAATTATATCACAGGAACATGTACATGTGCTTGAAAGCTTCAACATGCATCCAATAACTATTCTAGATCATTTATCAATAGAAACTAAGATAAAAATGTAGAGTAATGAAATAAAAATGAGATACTGGCACTTTCCTGCCTAACTGTTAAAAATGCAGGAATTTAAAGAATGAGTAGTGGAAATTATTCAAGAGTTATTAAAAAATTATTTTTTATCAGAGGTTATAGCTAGTGAGTGGGATAAAATTAAAGTGGAGTTTAAAATAGAGAAGAAATGAAATAAAAAGAGATATGGTTAAGTAGTAACAGAATTTTTAGAGGGGCTGACAAAGGTTAAAGTATTGCAGAATAAGAACGGTCTCACAGAAAAAGAGAAGCATTACTGCAGTTAGAAAAATTATATAAGGGAATACTGAATACTATGCATGAATTAGCAAGATTGCTGTTAAACAACTGCTTTTGATAATAACTCCACAGCACAAAAACTTTTAGTGCAACAGGTTATGCAACAGAAAATAGGAGGAGTTTTTGCCAAATATGCGGAGCCTGTAATAAGGGAAAATAACTGGAGATCCTGTAGAGGTATTAGCAATATTTTAGAAATTAAAATTTGTATAAAGCAGAGAAATGTGGAAATAACACAAATGGAAATATTTATGAAAGGCTTAAGTATGCCAAGGTTAAAGGTAGATGAGGATCAACAGATAGCATTTATTACAGGGGAGATGATATAAAAATAGTGACATACAATCAATCTGCAGGAGAGTCTCCAGGAATAGATTGTATTCCTATGGAATTTTTGAAGCTAAGAGGGGAGAAAGTGATAAAGATCTGGAAGATTTTGTTTAACAGCATTTTAAAAGGAGGAGAAGCACCAACATCCTGGAAGAAAACTGTGTTGGTGGTAATACCAAAAGAAGTAAAAGATCCATCAGACCGTGCTTCATATAGACCTATTTTAAATTTAAAGCATGATTATAAAGTGTTTGTCTATAATACTTAAAGATATGGCAAAGGTATTGCCAAAATTGATAGATATAGATCAATGGGGTTTTGTGGATGGGAGACAAACAATTAATAACATTAATAGAACAATGATGATCCAGAAGGAAGCAGAATATAAGAAAATACTGCTAATGTTGGTGGGTCTTGATGCATAGAAAGTATTCAACAGAGTAAAGTAGAATTTTTTATGAGTAGGACAATGGAAACATTTGCATTCCCTGGTATAATAATAAGGTTAATTAGCAGTACATATGAGAGATCAGAGAAAGGAATTAACATGGTAGTGTTTCTCTCTGATAAGTTGTGCCTGAACAGAGGAACCAGTCAGGGGTGTCCTCATTTCCCTTTGTTGTTTGGTTTGTATTTATTCCATTGGCAAAGAAAATAAGGAGCTCAGAAATTCAAGTATAAAATTGGTATGGTAATCAAGAAAAGTTAGCTTTATTTGCAGATTATATTATTTTGTAGCTGATAAAACCAGAAAAGGACATCTCATTGTGGAATAATTTGAGACAGTTATATGTCATTTGTGATATAAAATTAATGAAGATAAAATAAAAGCAATAGCTTTAAATTATGTACCCACACATGAATTGGCTCAGCAATACCCATGGTTATGGGGACATGATAAAATGAAGTATTTAGGATAATGAATTAAAAAGGCTTCTGTTATGGAAGTTAAGGATATGTGGAAAGAAACTAAACCAAAGCTAATGCAAAAACTAGGAAACAGGAAACTCTTGTTTATGGACATGAATAGTAAGATACAAGCAGTGAAAATATTTTTAGTGCCATTTATATACTGGTCTGGCATATTTTTATCAACCACAAGAGAAGTTGTGGACTTTAATTAATAAAGAGTTTAAGTCATTTAATGTGAGGGGGAGAGGACAAGGGTCAAAGGGGATAAGCTGATCTTTTCAATAGAACAAGGTGGTTTAGGATTACCTGATTTGAAGAGATATTTTAGAGATACAAAATTAAGGCTCATATACATAACACATATAATTCAAAGTGAAATAGATGATAATGAAACGGGAAAATTCAAGAAATAAAGATAGTGTGGGGTTTTGGATGCAGATCCTTACAGTGAATAGCATCAGCCATATGGAATAGTATACTAATAAAGCAGCAGAAAGTATTCTAAGAACTAATCAAACATGAAAATGGAGAAAAGAGATTTTGCAAATAGTGATGGCTGCAATTAGGGTTACAGAGAATAGGCAAGCGGGGCTGGAATTTACTGCAGAAAACTGGCAAAGGAACCAAGGTATTGGGAGCAAATAACTAGAGAGTGAAAGGTAATGGAATGAGAAAAGACCAAAAAGATATTTGGACTGCAGGCTAGAGACTGCCTTCCTGACCCGGGATTGATAGAGTATAGGCATAGAGAAAGGGATGGGGGATCCTAAGTGAATGACCTTCTCTGGTAGAGTTTTTATTTGAATCTAGAACAGAAGCTATTAAAAAAAGAGATAATTAGTAGGGCATATAACATATTGCATGATAACTACAGGAATAATTTGGAGTAGGTTAGAAATGATTGGAAAGAGAGAATGGTAAATATAGCTTTTTACATGTATAAATGTTATTATTGGAATATCATCAAATAATAAGAGTAACATTCACATTTTTACAAGTTAAACATGGATCACACAAGTGTCATTCTTTTAATGCAGGTTTATATGCTATGTCTCCTTTAAAAAATGTCAGTCTGCTTTATATTAAACATCTCATGCAAATAGTGCTTACTGAATCATTACATTTTATTTTTTTAAATTCAATAACTTTTTAATGGTTTAACTACGTTGAAATTTTTTTTATTATTTGGTGGTTTGGAGGGGTTTGAGTGATTGGTGTTCAGTGCAGAGGTGTATTGGATTCACTTGTAAAGGTTTTTATGTGAATTGTAACTGATGGACTGTTCATTTTCAAGCTCTTATTGTGAAAACCATCTTGAAATAAATTAGAGCCATAAGCATTTTTTAATGCTGCATGAGTTCTGAAAATTCTAAGAACTGTCCAGTTTACTTCTTCCTGTCTAAAAATGATCATAATATTTTGAATCATATGCTAAGATGTCAAAGAATACAAGTTAGATTAGATAATAAGCAAAAGACAGTGAATTGCATTGTAAACCACTCTTAATTATTACATGGTTCTGAATGCTTGCAGTACACAAAAAGGATAGTTTGTATACTAGCCTATAGAAAGGCAAAAATTTAGGATTCTATTTCTCTGTTATTGTCTCTTTTCAATAATAACATTTAATATCTCAGAACAATTTATTTTGGAAAGTTTGAACCTTAAAAAGGAAGATTTTTCAGATGTCTGTTCAGATACTATTAGACATAACATTTAAGGAAAAAAATAGGACTCATTCTAATAGTAGTACTAGATTAAAGAGTATCAAATATATAAGGGTAGATATAAATGTTCTATTATGTGATATTCTGAGTCTACTTCACTTACCTGGAATACCATAATGCTGACATTCATAAGACTGAGCCCACAACAACGACATTCCATATGCCTGAATGTTCCCAATACCATCTCCCATTTAACCATCAGTTTCCCCTTGTACAGCACTAGTACCTTTGCATATTAAATGTTCATGGCAAGTGAGACTGGTTTACGCTCCTCATGGCAATGAAAGAAGGTTTACGCTCCTCATGGCAATGAAAGAAGGTCTGCACTTTTAAGATGTTGTACTCCATACTGATGCCAAGATGGCAGAACTGTGTGAGGAAGCTCCTGAGGTTATTGGTAAAATCTATTGGACTGTATCATCCCAAAAAAGTAAGGAGCTGTTGGTTATAGGTGGGTACTTTTACCATTTGGAGAGATACAGAAACTCCAGACATTACTGGGGATGCAAATATAAATCTACGCAGAGTTGTAAAGGGAGAGCCATCACCACTGTAATACCCAACGGAGACAGGTTAGCAAGGTCAGTTGCACACTACCATCCAGGAGACCCTGGGGAAGTGGAAATATATACATACGGTGTGTCATGATTTGAAAGTAAGGGCTACATACAGCAGAGACACACCATGCTTACCTGTCAAGGATGCCTTAGCATGTACCTCCTTGGACACAATACACAGCATTCAGAACAGGAAGGCACTCTTGCAGCAGATAGGATGTATCAGGAGGAAAAGGGGCATGAGAGATGGTAATGAGGAGCTAACATTGCAAAATAATGATATTGATGACTATCTGCTGGGACTTTCATAAGCAAACGAATGTCTGATACTGCTACTGATATTTACTACTGTTAATAATTTATGCGACTTGAGTTGGGCTAATATGCCTGACGGGCGGCAACTTGTTTAGCAAAAGGGTGACCATTAGGCAGTTATAGAGTGTCCACAGATTAGTGAAGTATGGTAGTCATAGCAAGGCTGTTCCATTGTTATTCTCCATGATGTCCAAGAAATCTCTAAAGTCTTACAATTACTTGTGGCACTGCATATTCCATTTGCTGTCTGAATATGGATTTCAAATGGCTCTATGTTATGTATTGTGTGATTTTGAGGTGGCAGCGGTCAAGAGTGTGAGACTAAATGTACCTGGTGCTCAATCTAAAAGCTGTCTGTTCTGTTCCATTTCAGGCAGAACTTGTGGAGAAGGGTTCAGGCTTTAGGTTTATCCTCTCTGTATAACAGTAATCTTTCATTTCAGTTGGTAGTTAAAAGCTTAGCTGTGCTAGCTTTTGTTAAGGAGTGTGAGGTGCATGCTGCTTTCCAATTACTTAAAGAAACAGTTCTTGTAGAAGGGAGGGATCTTCTGAAATACCTTGCAGACTGCTACGTGTATGGTAAACAACAGAAATTTCATACATGTACCTTGTCCATTTCCCACCATTACTCCCAGACTCCTTTTGGAATGTGTCTGACCTGAATGAGGTGTTCCTGCCACATACACAAAACTCCATTAAAGTCTGGCATAAGAGACTTAAATGTCTGTTAAGTATCAGAGGTATGCATGTATCTGTGCTATTTACAGCTCTGGTCAGGGAACAGGACCATGTGGATGAACTTAGGATCTGAATAGCTACAGGATACCCCCCTCACCAAAAAAGAGAAAACTTATTCTAAGGCATTAACAGTTTGAGACAGTGTTGGCTAATAAGGAGTCATATTCCTCTATACAATTTGTCACAGCAATTGCTAAATTGCTAAAAATGTAGTGAAGCACTTTATCTGACTTTCAAGAATGATTTTCAGTTGTATACCACTAGGGTCACATGGGTGCTGCTTGGAATCATGGAATCTTTGAGTTTTCTGAGAATGGATAGGAGAGTATATGAAAGCAATGTTGATGCAGTGTACTATAATGGATGTAAAAGTGCTCAATTTCAAGAAGACCATGCTATGGAACAACTGCTGCTGTTTAATCTATGTTATTCTGCTTCATATGCAGAGTGATACTGCAACCTATTATACATACCTGATGTTATGTTACAGGATACTACATTATGGCTGGAAATGTCTGTTTTGTGGCTGCTTCAGTGTTTTGGTATTGCCTTAGAAAATGCATTCAGCAGAGTCGCACTTGAGTGTTGTGCACAAAATAGGAGGCACTTACTGAATATAGGTTGCGAGCTATACATATGTTCACTAATGGCATTGAGAAGTACAATAAATGAAATGTCGATATTTTCATTGTCGGCATTGTGCAGGTCAGTTTTTGATTATCGGTGTTGTGGAGGTTGGTTTTCTGATTGTCGGTGTTGTGGAGGTTGGTTTTATGATTGCTGGTATTGTGAACGTTTGGGCATATGAAATGTAGTCATTGGGGGCTTGGTCTTATGAATGTCGGCATTATGCTATTTTGGGTAAGTGAAGTAGACCCAATATTCTACACTAGGACTATAGCTAAAATATAAAACCTTGGAATATAGTAATAGTACAAGACATAGTATCAAACAGAAATAGAAAGAGATCAGAATAAGCAAATAAGTATAAAGTTAAAGAATGAAAATATATCTACAAGGGTGGGAGACTGGTATAGTGATTAAGGTGTTCACCTTATAGGCACAAGATGTAGGGTTTGATTCTCACACAGGGTAATTGGCTGGACTTCTAATGGCCTACAAAAGCAGTTAGCCTGGTACTAATTTATATACTTATGATCCTATGAACAACTTTACACACAGTAAATAAAAATAGAAAAATAGAAACTCATCTGACCTATAAAACAATAAATATGAAAATAACTACTGGCTTCCTCCCTATACTAAACCAGGGGATAATGTGAGGTATATGGAAAGATGATTGTAGAGATATTCAATTTGGTCAACTTTTAATAAAGATTCTGAACACCTGTTTAACTTTTCTAATTCATAATGACTCACTGACAGGCTTTTTTAAGATGATGCGTAGCAAAAATATGAGACACATTAATATGAATCAGAAACATAAGCTAAGTGTTGTTAGTCTAATGGAGAGTTTGTTGGAAAAGATGAACAAACTGCATCTCAAACTAGGAATGCATTATTCCATGGTAGAATTTTTTAGGGTTATATAATTAGGTAACTTTTTATCTGTTTTAAAAGTTTTGTTTATAGCTGAAAATGTCATATTGTTTTATATAAAGTATATAATAAGTTCTGTACATAAATATGATTTCATTATATGTGTGTTTTTTCTCTCTTATATAAACGTCTGATTTTAAATGTATATCTATTAATACTAATGGATTGAATAATCCACTAAAGAGATAAGTCTGTTCAAATATTTGCAATTACATAATGCTCAAATAGTACTTCTACAGGAAATTATTAATAAAGAGTTTAATAAACTTTCATTAAAGACTTATTTGGTCTTAGCAGGGTCTGGCTTTTGAGCTAAAATAAGAGGCACCCTCATTTTATGGAAGAACTCACCAGTAATGCGTAAAATAAAAGATACCTATATTGATAAAAATGGTATGCTATGAACTGTTATAATTGAGTGGACAGAAAATTATTCACATTGGTGAATTCTTATTGGATTCCAGGATTTGAGCTGAAGATGCAAAAAAAAAAAAATACTTAGACACTATTGCCTATTACAGGAAAGGTGAAGTCAATGGCTGGTGGTTTTAATTGTATTTTATCTGACAAAGATTCCACTACAGCTAGAAAGCAGAGAATCATACCTTCAGCCAAACACTTAACAAATTTTGTAAATCTAATGAATTTAAGTGGTGTGTGTGTATATATATATATATATATATATATATATATATATATATATATATATATATATATGTGTGTGTGTGTGTGTGTGTGTGAGTTAAAGAAAAGAAACTCACTTCAATGTACCCATTATTAATGTAGACATGGAACACAAATACTGATATAATTTTTCTCTCAATCATTTATCACACATCAGAGAAGTTTCAATAGCTTCATGTCCATTACCAGACCATAATGCTATAATCTTTATTATTATTTTGCAAACTGTCAATTAAATACATCACACAAGAATACCAGTGTACATTATTAAAATAAATGGATTCAAGGATTGGTATGTTAAAGATATCAAAAATTTCCTAGAAATAAACATGAAAGCTGAAGTATCTGATTGTCCTGTAGGATTCACTAAAGTCTTACTTAAATGGAAGAGTTACAAGCTGGTTTATTAGTAAAAGAAGAGAATGGGGCAGAACTGAATACACTACAGGCAAAATAAACACTAAAGTTAAATCTAAAACCAAATGATGTTATTAGTCACTCTGAACTTAACACTTAAATACAACATATGTTGAAATTCTAAATCATAAAGTTTCAGTAAACCTGCAAATACTTGGAACTTCTGGCATATTCAGTAAACCCTTTAAGCTTGCATAAACTTGCCCTCCAATCAAAGAAAATGAATAAACTAAATCAGATCAAAGATATTATAAAACTTATAAATAATAAAAAAGAAGAACAGTTATTAAAATTATTCTTGATGGCTTTAAAATATCTCCTGAAAATACAAGTGATAATACAAATAACCTAGATAATTATGATATACTTGAAACTTTTCTATCAGGAAAATATAAATAATAAAATAACAAGTGAACAAAAACATTATTAATTAACAAAAATTAAAAATTCATACCAAAAAAACCTAACTTCAGTTGGAATAGCAATCAAATGAAATACCTTGGTATAACCATTATGTCTAATAGTAAA
This sequence comes from Protopterus annectens, assembly GCF_019279795.1. Lineage (NCBI taxonomy): Eukaryota > Metazoa > Chordata > Ceratodontiformes > Protopteridae > Protopterus > Protopterus annectens. The sequence continues at coordinate 1,231,223,547 of NC_056745.1, forward strand.
GAAATGATACATACTTTCAAGAGGTTGTTGATAAAATTTTAAGTTTAGTCTCAAATTGGAGCAGATTCTTATTTACCATGGAAGAATGATCAATTATTGTTAAGATGGCAATTCTCCCTTAAATATTGTTTGTCTTTAGTACTATATCAACCAAAAATTGAACAAGATAAATGATATTCTACTTACATTTTTGGCATCCTAATAAACCAAGTATTTCCTTTGATTGGCACAGAAAGGGTTGGGACAATGGTGGAATAGAATTCCCTAATATTCAATTGTATGCTACTTTAACAACTGTGAATGTTGTAGTGTTGTGGATAAATTCATCCTATGACTCAGAATGGAAATGAATACATAAAGAACTATTATTAGTAAATAATAAATATATCACAACCAACCATAAACAAATCTTAATATTTTCTGTTTCCAATTGCATATATAAAATGACTGCTTATCAACTCATAACTTCAACCAAATGGTATTATTGAAACAATAAAGTAACTTTTTTTTTTTTAAATTTAAGGTTCAAATACATTCAAAATTCTGAGAACTGGTTAATTTTACAAATAGCTAGATACTTTGTTAACACAGAGATTAATAAAATATTTAACCTAGATTAGAAATTGTTCCCAAAATTAATGGAATTCTTAATAAATATCAGTAATAATGCAATGAAAAATAAATCACATTTGTCCCAAATTTATAAAAATCTTAAGTTAGAATTCATATATTTAGACAATTCCTATTGGAACTACTCATCAAAAATTAATAACGAAGACTTCTATGAAGAATGCAAGAAAATAATATTAAAAATCTATATATAAAACTACATTTTCATTATACTGGAAATTTTTCACTTGGAAATGTTTACACAGAGCTTTTGTCACTCATAAAAAATTCCAATTATGTATAAATCAAACAGAATGAAATGCTGAAGATCTGATTCTGAAATAATAGCTGATTGGATGTATATGAAATATAAATTTGAAGTTATCTCCCCTTTTTGGAAAGAAATTAATAACTTCATTCAACCTCTATGCTCAGATAGACGTAATATATATATATATATATATATATATATATGGGTTCCAAACACTAGATCGAATTTTCACTCATTCAAAATAGTGCATGGAATGCTCACTGCAGCGAAAATACACTTAATCAAAAGTGCACTTACGCGAAGTTCAGTACAACAAACAGGTGTTGTACTGAATTTCTGTGCAGTACTTACGGACCTTAGGGTTAAGGCATGGGTTATAGTAAGGGGATAGCCCGTAGGGCTATCCCCTTACCATGACCTGTGCCTTAACCCTAAGGGCCATGATGACTGCAGCGCAGTGAAGGACATAGCAATGTCCTCCACTATGGTGTGATAGTCAGGAACCTTAGGGTAAGGGGATAGCTTTACTAACTATCCCCTTACCCTAGCCTGTGCCCTAACCCTACAGTCCGTGACTATCGCACCATAGTGGAGGACATAGCTTGTTTTTTATGTCCTCCACTGTGCTGCGGTGTTTTCAGTGAAGTGCATTTACCCAAAACTTCACTTTCGTTAAAGCAAACTTTCGCAGAAGTAAGGCTTCCTATTACAAGTTCAAAGTAGTGAACTTTTGTTCTTGTAATAGGAATCCATATATATATATATATATATATATATATATATATATATATATATATATATATATAGATCTTTGGTTTTATTTAATGTTCCAATTCCTAAGATAATTTCAACAACCCAAGTACCTCTTCTTTGGTCTATTCTTACAATAGTAAAAAAAATTAGAAAAGTAAAGCTACCATCTCTAGTGTTGAATTTATTAGTATGGCAAAAGTTGTTTTCAGTAGTTACTTACATACTATAAAGATGAAAACTTTTAATATTACACATTCATTGAAATCTTGGCCAAAACTTAAAGACTTGCTTGAAAAATATTAATTGTTGTTAATATGTATAACGCTGATGTATTGATCAGCTTCAGACCTATGTAAATAGTTATTTGTTTGTTTTATAACTGATTTAATTTGTTGTTTTAAAACCAAATAAAAACAATAAAAAGAAAGAGAAATTGGATAAACAATTTGCAAGGGAACAGTGGGAAGACATGTGCATGGCTCCCAAGTATACAACAGTGTCTAGAAGAGTTAGTGTTTTTGCTTCAATGTGCTTACATTGATATTTTTATAGTCCAAGCAGACTCCAAAGAATTTTTCCACAAGTAGATGGCAAATAATAGAGGTGTGATGAGGAAGAAAGAGGTAAGTAGGAACATGTTTTGAAGTGTAATGAGTTGGCTGAATTTAAAGTTTTCCTACAGAGCCTCTGTCAGAAATATTGGATGAGCAAATGGGTATAATTAAGGAAATTATTATTTTGATCTGGGCACAGGATATGAATTGCTTAGACATTGTAAGGCCTTGTTAAGCTTAATTTTGGTGGCTGCCAAAATAAGCAGTTACTAAAAATGGAAATCAAAGTCTAAATAAACAAAATTTCAAGTATTAAATACTGTTAAGTATTTAACTGGAAGTGGGATCTTTAGGAAAGGATAACAGCAAACCTGCATACAAATAAATGGAAATCGTGGGAACAGTACCTTAAGAATAATGTTCTGTAAGAGGAGTGAGGTTTAACATAAGGCAGGAATTGAGTAATTTATGTAATGCTGGATTGATAGTTATACTAAAGAACATATATGACGTATAATGTATGTAGCTTGGAACAAGTTAATATGTTTTCTTTTTTTATGTTTGCCTATGTCTTGAGTGATCATTTAATAAAGGTGTACAAAACGAATAACAACAGAACTGGTAGTCACATGCGATGTTTTAATAGCATTCGCAGCCACATAAATATGCAACTAGTATACAGCATCTGTCATACAAAGTTGTGAATGGCAAACAGATTTCTTTGCTGAGAACATAATACCATAGCTATGGAGAACAAATATAGATATTAAAATATGCATTAGTACCCACTAATGACACCCAAAACAAGCAATACCGTGTAAGTACTACAGACTTGCATGACATATTGAGTACTGTATTTAGCTTTCCAATGCCACACATCACTAAACGACTTCATTAGCATGCAATGTTTCAGAATCTTAGTCTCTACAAAGAGAGTAGCTTTTAAGAAACTAACAGCAGACTGCAAATTTTCCAAAACACTTTGTGATCTAAAAGTATGCTCCAAAATGTTCAAGTCTTACAGAATAAGCCAGCTGATGAAGTCATGAAATTAACTCAGACCTGGGTTCATTTATGCAGTGCTGGCACATGTAGGTGTAGGTGCTGGTGGGAGGAGGAATTATGCAAATATGCCTGTTCATCTCTATTTGACGGGAGGAGAAATTATGATATTGTGTAATGAGGAAGGTCTGTAGCATTCTAAGACACACACATATCTAGGATTATTACCTCTTCATAGGAGGTAGTGCCTGATACAAAGGTAAATCCACTTAACTGTTATATTGCAACTGCTGGGTTGTATCACATTTCATATCTGAGTTGTATACGTACATGACTATAATGATACTATCATGTGTTGATGCTGATAAATACTTTTGCATGGATAATACAGCCTAAATATTTTGATGCCACCTATATCTGCAAGGCTACCTTTGCAAGCTATTTAATGTAGAATGCAAAACATCTATTGTATTGCTTGTTGTGGGTGCATCTTTTGGGTACTGATGCATATTTCCACATATATGTTATCCATAGCTATGATATGTTTTTAGCATAGAAAACTGTATTCTGTCCACAGCTGTCCATGATGGTATACCAGTACCATATGCAATTTTTTATGTATATGGCTATGCAGAAAATTGAGTAATGATATTCATACAGAGTATGCATATATATCTATATCTTTATATATACATATATATATATATATATATATATATATATATATACATATATATATATATATATATATATATATATATATATATATATATATATATATATATATATATATATATATATATATATATATATATGTGTGTGTGTGTGTGTGCGCATGTGTGTGGGTGTGTGTGTGTGCATGTGTACATTTGTATTTATTACCACTAGTGCATTTGTATGTATAGCTAAAATGCTGGCAAAGCCAACATGCAGTGCATTATTTCTTGGATAAAATCTGCTTTGAGGGAAGTTCCTGTAGGAATAGCCCCTTTAATAAAGAATTGACATTTTAATTATTTATTTATTGACATTTAATTACTGAGAAAGTCCAACTGTGTAAAAGTCAATTTTCAGCAGAGGCCCAGGAATAAAGCTCCAAATTATTACAAAACATTTAAGAACAATAATTTTACAATCTTCAAAAATAAAACAAAACATCTGCTGTTTCAAATTATAACAAATTAGACATAATATAAAAACATTGGTTAAGAATTAAAAGAAGTTATAAGACAACTATTTAATACTTGGAGAAATTTTAGACAGTTTTTAGAGACATTAATGGTAAGTTAGTCTAATACGAACAGAATTGCAATATAAAGTGAGACAAAAACAGGCTTATGGTATATTTAGAGAGAGTGTCAGGGAAGAGCATTAGAAAGCAGTAAGGAAGCAAGTGAAGAAGGGAGGGTAAGAAGGTATAAGGAATAAAAGGGCACTTGTTCACATTTAGGGATATAGTTTATCCTAGTTTAGAGCAGAAACAGAATCAGATTTTAGATAGGAAGTCTTTCAGAGTGGTCTTGAAAGATGGTAGGGAGGGTATTGGCCTGATAGATACAGGGAAGGTGTTCCAGGCCTTAGCAACCTTATATGAGTACAGACAATACCCAGCAGATTTGATAGGTTTGTAGACAGGCAGGAGTTCTTGGTTGCAATTACCAACTGGGAAAATAATTGTGTATAGAATGTTTTCAGTGCTGCACAGGCAGATGGATGCTGGATCATTTTATAGGTGGTAAGAAGCTGTGTATATGTTACTTGATGAGCCAGTTCTAACCAATTTAGGCTTTCCAGTGCTATACATTGGTGGGTTCTAAAAGTGGTATTTGCTACAAATTTTGCACATTTGTTATGGAATTGTTCAAGTTTTAATTTTTGTGAAGCCTCGAGACACGTAAGGATTGTAGTGCCATAAAGAAGTGTGGGAAGGAGAGAAATAGTAGCAAGTTTCGTTTTAGTTGCATTGGTGAGAACGTTTTTTGCTCTGTAAAGCAGCCCTAGTTTTTGATCATCTTTTGTTATGCAGTTTTGTATATGCAGGTCGAATGTAAAATTATCATTAACTATCACCCACTAATTTGGTATGAGACGTGACTTAAATGGTTGTATTATCAAGAGAGAGGACTTTACATTCTTTTTCATGACAGAGGGATTTGGGGGAAGTAGTTGTAATTTGGTCTTTTTTGGGTTGAACATGAGGTGTGAATTAAAAAGCCATGTTTCAGTGGCTATTAAGGCTTCTTGAGTAAATTTTTGGAGGTATACCATCTTGACAGATGTGCAAATGCAAGTGAAATCATCTGCATATTGTATTAGGGTGGTCTGTTGTATTGGTGTATAGAGGGTGTTGATGAAAATATTAAAGAGAAGGGGACAAAGGATAGAGCCTTGTGGTCCATCAGTAGTGAATGGGAGGAAAGGAGAGCTCATGGTGTGCCTTTTACTAACTGATGCCTATTGGACAGGTAGATTCTGAACCACAGAAGGGTGGGCTGGGAGGACATTTGAAGTAGAAGTTGCTGTAACAAACTGTGTTGAATGCTTTAGACAAGTCTAGAAATAAGGAACAGACTAGTTTGCTGTTATCGCTAGCTTTATTGACAGTATCTACATAGTTTAGAAGGGCAATGCTAGTACTATGGGAAGGATGGAAGCCATGTTGTGTAAGGGATAGGAGTTCCTCTGACAAGAGATAGTCTAGCAATTGTTTTTGAATACATTTTTCAAGAATTTTTGTGAGGGGAGATAAGTTTGCTATAGCTTTAAAATTATTAATGTCTATTGAATTTCCTCCTTTGACTACAGGGATAATGTTTGACTTTTTCCAGAGCAAGGCAATGAGACACTCTTGGATTGACCTATTTATAAGGATTGAGACACAATTGGCAATGCTATTAGCATCAGCATAAGAAAAGCATGGTTTAAATTTGTTTAAGAGTAGTTTTATATAGGGTGTGGGCACAGATTTGAAGGTGAAAATGGATTGGTGATATGTGCCTGTTGGGTACGGTTAGGATTAGATGCTGAAGAATCCTTGGTTAGAGATGCTATACTATCTATAAAATAAGCATTAAAAAATACAGTTTCAAGTGGTGAGTTATTGGGAGAAAGGTTTGGGTTAAATTTTTGGTGATTTCTCTAATAAATCTCCAAAATATTTTAGGGCTATGTTTAGTATTATGCTGAAAGTTACTATAGTATATTTTTTTGTCTTCATTTATTTGCTTTTTAGTATGATTGCAAAACATTCTGAAGTTTTCAAGATATTGAGGTGTTTTTTATATTTTTGCCATTCTGTTCATGCTCTTTCTCTATCCTGCATTAGCTTTCTACTGTTTTTGAATAAACAAACTTCATTATTTGTTTTTAGTCTCTTCCTTATAACAGGTACAAGGCTGTTTAGAATATTTAGAAGCTGTACTGAATTTAGTTACAGCTTTGTCTAATGGGAAGATTTTCAGGAAGTTGCAGTTAATACATGACTGGGTTAAATTTGGAAAGATTGTTGCATGTTGTTTAATAAATATGCTTTTTAACTGGATGCATGAGATGTCTGGTCATATAGATTGGAAGATGATCGCTGAGAGACTCTGACATTGTACCTGTGGTAGTGCATTTGCTATGGTCTTATACTAGGATCCATTCTAATATGGATTTTGATTTCTTGGTATAATGTGTGGGGCTATTAATTAGTTGTGTGAAACCATATATGCTCATGCTAGTTGTAGGGGAGTGAGAATTTATGTCCATCCGATTGACAATCACATCACCTAGTATTTTTCTTTGTGGAAATGCTATGGATACCAAAATGTAGGATATCTTCTAGTATATCTGTATTGTCACCAGGAGGGATGTAAAGGACAGTAACACATATTTATTTAGAATTGTTTATTTTGAGAAAAGCAATAAGAGCTTTGATGATCTGAATTTTGGTATTTGTTTGCTGTAAGGGGAGAAATATTAAAGGAATAGCACCTCCTATTGCATTTATGCTGTCATTGTTGATGGTATTATAGCCAGGAGATGTAACTTGGGAGTCATTTAGGCTAGGTTTAAGCCACGTTTCAGTCACATCAAGAACGTTAGGCTTATGTTAAGTAATCTAGCCATGTAGTTCAACAGTTTTATTTGTTATGCTTCTAACATTTATTGCAGCAAAAATTATATCACCAGGGTTGGAGGGGTCTATGTTCAGTCACTGAATGAGAAATCCATCAAACCTCTGTTCATCAAACTTAAAACATGGAAGTTTCACTTCAGTGAACGTTCAATTATCAAATATTTTACCCAGGGAAAAGAGAAAGTGGACCAACATGCATACCTTAACACACACCGCAGTATATCAAACCTACCACCCCCCACTGTGGGAGGCTGCAGCCCCCCACACCCCCTTACTTCTATATAAACAAATCCAGGACAGCACTACAGTGGGGAAAAGGGCAAATTTCCTAATACTGGCTAACCAATTCCATTCCCTGCGTAAAATATTCAATGACTGAATGTTCTCTGAAGTGAATGTTCGATGTTGTAAGTTTGATGAACAGAGGTTTGTTGGATTTCTCTTTCAATGACTGAACATAGACCCGGGTTTAAGATTGGCTGTTGTTGGGTTAAGGAAGTGTGTGAGAGAGAATTACCTTTGTATTCATTTTGATAGATGGGGCAGGATTAGGGTTTATATCTCCTTCTAGAAGAATTTTAGTATATTCGGAATTATGCATGCTTGTTTTTTTTTTTTGGAGGTGATTCTTGCACTTAATTTTTGTTTGGTTTGAGTTTAAGTGTAGTTAATGCATCTATATTTGGAATAAATGTGAGGGGCAAAATAAAATAGGTTGGTGCAATGTGTGGGGACTGTAAAGTGGAAGTATGGATAGGTGGTTGGGACAGAGTTAGAGAGATGCTGAGAGATATTATTGAGTCATAGTAGGATGAAAGATGGCACAGTAAAAGCAGAAGAATGGAGGATAAGCTGAAGAGTAGCATAATTAAGTACAGGAATATGTATTTTAAAGATGTCAGGTAGTGGGGAAGTAGCAATGAAGATGGAAACAAAGTTTCAGGGCAGTAGGAGATTCAGTGATGGTGGATTCTGAAAGCTGACAGAGGATAGGTAAGTAGAGAATTATTTTCTATAAAAGAAGAGAATTAGAATATCAGGGTATCTTCTCTGGAATACAAGGAATAGAGGGGTATGAAAGGCTAAAGTATAATGATGGTGTCAAAATAAGAAGAAATGAGGGTTTATTTGTAAAAAGTAAAAGATTCAATGTGGAATAGATAGGAACTATTAGGGTTGGTTGTGATTATGAATGGATATAGTGCAAAGCAGTATGGGAGGGAGAAAGATAGTTGGGAATGGGGCTAAAAATTAAATGGACATAGGGAAGTAGGAAACACGAAACATAAGTTTTTATATGGAAGTAATAAAGTAATTCAGGGAGTGTTTTGGAATAAGAGCCACAAGTGAAATGTGTATGTAGGAAGTATAATATTAGAGTAAGAGGGGGATTCCATAATGGTTAGGATGTTTACTTTTTAGGTGAGTATTGCAAAGCTGAGTGTAGCAGGCTACCCATTTTCAGGGCAAATTATAACTGAGATCAATCAGTTTATAGTCAGTATAAAGCTATTAATGAAGATATACAAAGTAAAACAAGTTTTCTGTCATTTCCTGAGGCTAAATTTCTGGCATCTGCAGTATAGTTTACTAGTTAAGAAAAAGGGACAGTGGACAACTTAATAAGATGTCCTTATAGTGCTTGGACTATTTCACAGAGACTTTCAATTACAGAGCAGGCATGTATTTGAATGATTAAACTTAAATAAAAAAACAGAGAAACTAGTGGTTTTATAACTTTGTTGATAGGCTCAGATACAATAATTTGCAAAAATCATGAAACCCAGGTAGTGTACCGAACCAGCATTATTCATTTATCACAGACATGTGATCCTCAGTAACAAAAAATCAGAAATAGTTTAATAATGTGAAATATATCAGTTTGTACATACTTAAAAGCAGGTGTGGAAAATCTATATATTGTTTAATTTTAAACCAGCCAAACATGGCAGACAATATAAAGATGGCCATAAAAGTGCATTTTTGAACACCAAGTACCCACCACTACACATTACAACTGATTAGATCAACTGAATCCTAGTTATGGAAAATACTACTTATTTGCAACCCACATTGCAAAATCAGGTAGTAAGAAAAGAGCAACATATACATAAAAAACTTTTTACTAAAATTGCTTTTGGCTAAATAAAGTAATAAAGCCTTCATCATTTCTGTGACAAGAACTAAAATCAAGAAAAAACATATCTATCTAACCATGAACATAATCAAACCAGAACACTATAAATATAAAAAAATACATCTGTCTAATATCTAGTAAATATCCATCCATGTATTTTAGTGTACATAAAAAGTGAGTTAACAGCTCAGAAAAAAATGTCAGTGCAAAAAAAAAAAAAAAAAAACAACTGTCATGACAGTTTTCATGTTTACAGCCCCAGGTGAGGTTGGAACTAGACAGTTTCCCGTGCTTGTTCATTTTCTTATGACTGATTCAAGTTAATGCACAGATAGGTTCTTCATGTTAAATGTGCTTACATTATAAAATGTCAAAATTCTTGGTAAACATGTAGATGTAGAGACTTAAACACATGCATTATCGACATTGCTAGCCAAGGTTGTCTTCTGTATTATTGTTATTGCTATATCTGTTATTGTTGTTAATGCCACTGAGTATTTCATATGTAGTGCTGTTGTTCCTTTGTCTTGATCATATTTATTAATTCTGTCTTCATATATGACTGTGTATTAATCTTGTTATTTCTTGGCGTATCCTGTAACAAAAATGCTGAAACATGTAGGGCTTTTAGAAGATGCCCCCTGGCTACAAAAAAAAGCCATGTGGTTTAAAGTGTATTCTCCCAGAAAAGAGGCCTTTGGAATATTCAGAAACAAATATGCAACATGAGCTTGAAACACAGGGCCCACATCTGCTAAGCTCAGCCTAACATCTAATTTGAGTACCCTGTCTTCTAAAAGAGTTGTCTTAAACACATAAAACCACTGAAATGATACGTTAAATATATGTCAGTCTGCTTCCTGGGAGTTAAGGAGTCACGAGCTAAGAATGGGGTAATAAATGCACAGGAGCTAAAGAACATGATCTCTGTAAAGTCCCTTTTTTTCAAGATGTGTTGTTAATTAAAAGGATAATGTGCTGACGTAGGATAAGGAGCTTAGGCAAAAGCTGGACTTCATCAACTGCAGAAACAGAACAAAGGATATTCCAAGCCCTCTCTATCCTGCAAAGATATATACTACAGTGCAACCAAACTCATTCAATCATTTTTTTGACTTCCAGTCATTTGCTCATTTAGTTATTTTAGGCAGTCAGGCAGAGTCAGACCTGGAGTTAGCCCAAGACGTCAGACTTCATACTTTCAGATATTTTATCTTCTTGCTCCAGTCATATCTGCCTGTGTGTTGACAGAAACTGAAGAGCGCCCCGCTGAACGACTGACATATTTTTCTAAACTCTGGAGAAGGAATCAAAGACTCTGATATTGCATCCTTCCAACTCTAGGACTGGAAAATCCAAAACAGATAGATCCATTCTCAGTAAGGCAAGTGGAGTGTCCCAGATAGGATCATTTATCAGGATATCCTGCAAGTGAACTGAACTTTAACATATTAAACAAGACATTTTGGATCTCCCCAAAGAGATAGCGGACAGAGAATACAGAGCTATACCATGGTTCCATCGAGGACCAAAAGAGTTTAAGCCTGGACCCTTTAAATTTGTTTAGACCACATGATATGTTGCGTGACTTATACTGCCACGAACAACTGTAAGTAATTTGATGTTTGTCTGACTTTCATACTGTATAACAAGTTAAGTTTTATTAATTGATACTAAGTCAAACTTAAGTTAATAATTTATTTCTTATGTGCAAATAAATTCTGTTTTTATACAAAATTTAACTCGGAGCATGTTAACCATTTTAATTTTGGCTTAACTGTAAGCTGGAATGGCTTTGTATAAGAGAAGTAGCTAACAGGATGCGCAGTAGCAAGTCCTGCCAAAACCATGCCTTCCCTCGGAGATTTCCTGACAGCATGTTTAAACCTCTAAATATCCATGTGGGATGTGGGTGCCAGCATGAATACTGATGTCTGTGTTATGTGGTGCAATGAATGCTCATTGTAAACAGTCTTAATGTTTAAAAAGTCACATTCCTGTTCTGAAAGGAAATGAGCAGGTGCATTTACAAAGTCCCCTAAGTTTCCTAAGTCAGGCATGATTCACTATCGCACATTAGAGAAAGTTTTTCATCTTAGTCACTTACTTGCACAGGTAGTGTTAGCCACCCCACCCACACATCCCCTAACTACATATACTCACGCCACGGTTGCACTACAGTGGAGAAAGGGATATATCCCTTTTATTTGCCTGCAAGTACTACTAGTCAGACAAATGGGTGTCAGGCAAATGAGTTTCTGTCACATGAACTGTCGGGCAAATGAAGGTGACCCATATATATAGATATATATATATATATATATATATATATATATATATATATATATATATCCTAAAAAGAACCTAAGTATTACCTGGAAATACATATGTATGACCAGCATGCTAACCTAGCAATAAAACACAATAAATGCACAGATGACTGTCAATGTTGTGGAAAAGAATGTCAACCAAATTATCTGTTGTATAATTAAATGAGGATCACAGGAGATACAAAACCATAACTCTGTGCTGTGCAACATTCAGAATCAACAGGCAGCACATTTTTTAACATCTCACTATGGAGATTTAAAGATTGGATTTGAGTTAAAGAAACTTGGTCTTTGTATTAGAGAAGTGCCTCGCAGGATGCACAGTAGGAAGTCAATATGCAAGAGGTACAACTGATATATGCATGACGTCATGCAGAAATTAGCATACATGTCACTTATTAACCGTTTCCCTCCCCATTTCCACTGTCAACCATTAAGAACATGCCCACTTCTGCGCAAAACTGGGTGCAAGGTACTTCTCTAATATAAAGCCCATAGTACAATAGGATTTAGAAATGCTGACACATAAGCATTGAGCCAGCTTTTTCTCAGCCACAGACACATGCATTGTTATAACAAAGTATTACATTCTAGCCTAATTGTTATGACATTTCTATGTCCAAAATAACATGAATTTTAAGAAACATTCAGAACTGTGATAAAGCAAATGAGTTAAATTAAACAAAGAAAGAACATTCAAGTGTAGGCTTAGATATAAATAGTATCCCAACAGAATATACAAAATCAAGCTATAAATACTAGGTATGATTGTTTGCTGAGATTGACAGGAAGGCGGTATGAGCTTAGATTGACCAGTGTTTCAAAAGATTATAATAAGGCTCATTACAGGCATTTAGAGTGATACAGAGAGAACACTAACCCAAGTATTAGGGTTATGAAAGATGAGAGAACTTTACTAATCAGGTTGATGTAGCTGTAATTTTTCTAGACAAATTTTCAGCCTTATCTAATAACTATCTTATATTGCCTTTAAATAAGTTAGAGAAAGTAAGAGAAAACTGTCCTTTTTGTAACTCTGGAAATAGTTACAAATGCAGTAAGCGCTATTAACCCAAATGCTATGGCTGTGCTTGATAGGTACTTTATCTCAAAGATTTGTATGTCTGTTATACAGTGTTTAAGAAGGTTATTCCAATATACGTTGGAGGAAGGAACTGGGCCATATAATGGAAAACTGCATTTATTATTCTCATTTTTGAGGCTAGTACATTATAAATATTCAACAATTATTATCCTGTTTGTTTAACAAGTTTGTTTGTTTGTGTCTTTCGGCTTATCCCGGTTAGGGGTCGCCACAGCGGAACTCTGGTCCGCTAATGATTGGCAGTTGATTTTTACGTATCGGCTTGCCAGGCCTGACGCACAACCTTCAACGAAGGTACGCCCATTCACGCATGTCTCCACGCAGAAGACGCTCTAGCTGAGAATCGAACAAGTATATTGAGTAAATATTCTGAGAGAGTAATTAGTTCCTAGATAATGGAAAAGACAAGTGCTTGTTTAGATATTTTCTATCATGGCTGTAGCTGGGTAGATAGTGTCCTACTAGCTTCCTTAGTTTCTTTCAAAATGTTTACAACCCAGAGGATCATGGTTTGACAGCTAACTATATTTATCTTGATTTTTATTTACCTCAGAACTGGGCATAAATAGGTTTACAGTTAGGTCAATAGATGAATAGTTGACAGGCTGGACATTTAAGGTTAAAGCTGAAGAAATTTTATCTGTGTTTAAGAAGGAATCCATAGCAGTGCCTCAGGACTCTGTGCTTGGACCTCTACTGCTTGCAATTTTAATGTCTAACTTCCTGACTTTTGGGAATGTTTTATTAACTCAGTCACTCCTGAGAAGCTCAGAAGTGCTGACTGCTTACTTCCACTATAGGAAAAATAGTGCAGCCTGTGTTCATTCTGTGAGAATCCATTTCTAATACCACAAAGTCTGCTCTTCACTTTTTCCCTTAGAACTGCTCTATCTCTCAAATTAAACACCATATTATCATTCTAAGGCCCCTCACTGGTCCAAATAAATAATCTTACAAGTTAGCACTAATATACCATAAGCACTACTTACTCTTATACTCTCTACAATTACCTTGTCCCCTATTGGTCCATTTTAATTCAGTTCCCTATATTACTCTAGCATGTCTAAAGGTCAGTCAATGGTTTCCTCTCCAGTCCAGCTGGTGAATCTGGGAATTTTGAGGCAATGTTACAACTGTCTCATGTACACGGACAACCCTCTCCTCCTGTTCAAATATATGTGAGAGATGCAACCATATAGCCAAACTAGAGGCTGAGCTCTTTCATCTCAAAACTGGTGTAACCAGTCAGGAGGAGAAGGTAACCTCACACAACACAATTCCAGTATCACATAGTCCCACCACAACAGCGAACCAAACACATAAAAACACAAAAACATACTCGGAGGCTCTAAATAAAAATCTACCTAAGCAACAGAGACCTCCAAAGCAGACATCCAAGCAAACGCTACCCCAAAACAAAACGCGTACAACACATAGCACACAAAGTCAGTGTGCCAAGCAGTCACAGCCCTTAAAGCTGAATAACACACCTGATACTCTTGTAATAGGTGACTCTATTGTCAGACACACTGACGTCCCGCTCACCAGGCTGAATAAAGAGAAGGGCACAGTGAGCTACACACAGTGAGCTGCCTGTCAGGCGCTAGGATCCACCACATAATGCAAGCACTCAGGTCACTCCAAAGCAAATACAAATATGACTCAGTCATTGTACATGCTGGCGTGAATGACCTGAGACATACCTCCCTCGACTACATGAAAAGAGACATAGAAGAGCTCTCTGATCATGTAGCCCAGGCCGGTATGACCCTGACCTTGAGCAGCATCTTACCCTCACCTAGAATGATGCCACAGTATAAAGACAAAATGATCGATTTTAACAATTGGCTAAAATTTTGGTGTCATTCAAAGGGGATCCAGTGTCTGTCAGCCTGGGATGAGATGCTCGACAAGCCACGTTGCTTCATTAGGGATGGCTTGCACCTGTCATCCCTGGGCTTTCAGATATTGGCAAAGGCTCTTGCCACCCCCATAGTGCCTTTTTTAGGCAAGGCTCAAAAGTCAAACCCACCTCCATAGACAGCACAAGAAACAAGAAACTAAGGGTAATGCTGATAAATGCCAGAAGTCTTAACCTCAAGATGCATGCACTCGAAGCTCTCCTCAGTATGGAGAACATCGATATCTGTGCAGTGACAGAAACCTGGTTCAAGGCTCCAGAGAGCACCCCAGCACTACCAGGTTATACCTCATATCATGCTTTTCGGCCCCAAAACCTGGACCGAACCACAAAAGGAGGGGGAGTTTCCATATTTATCAAGGATATCCACACCTCCAGGTTAGTGGCATTGCACGAAGTATCGGAGACCATCCATGTGCAACTGACAGTGGGCAAGACTGCTTTTCAGTTTATAGCATCCTACAGACCACCCTCTCAAAGTCAGGAATCCCACTCGGCTTTCCTGAAAACATTGGAGAACATGAAGATCTCTCCGAACACCATTATATTGGGTGACTTCAACTACCCAAACATAGACTGGGAGCATTACTCAAGCCCCAGTACCTTAGCCCAAAGGTTCCTGGAATTTATAAATTCAAATGCTATGGAACAACTAGTCACCACTCCCACAAGAGGGGAAAACATACTAGACCTGATCATTACCAACATGGGGACTCTATGCTCCATACCAGAAGTATATCCCTCATTGGTAAGATCAGACCATAAATTAATTTCACTGGATATCCACATCCCAACCCCACCCCCAGCCCAGAAATCTACAGTGAAAAACTTCTCAAAAGCGAACTTCACACTTCTCAAAACCGAAGTGGAATCCTTCAAGGCCCCAGGGCCAGTGGAAACTATGGTCCAAACTGCAGAATCCTATATAAACGCATTCTACGGACATCTCCAGGAATGCATGGATCATGCTATCCCAAACAAAATCAAGACCCAATCATCCAAAGGCAGGCGTCCAGTCTGGTGGACCCCAGCCATAAATAAACTGTACAACAGAAGGAGGAAGCTACTACATGATAGAGCAAAATCCCTAAAAGGGAAGGCATCTCTGATCAGTACTAGCAAAAAATTACTATCCCTCATAAAATCCTCCAAGGCCAGCTTCGAGAGAAAAATTGCACAGGACACTAAAGACAATCATAAGGCTTTTTTCAGTTATGTTAGGAACCTGGGATGCAACTCCCAGACTTGTTCTGAGTTGATTCTAAACGACAAAAAATACACTGAACCTACAGACATCGCCAATATCCTGGCAGACAGGTTCAGTGCAAACTTCTCCACCCCCTCCCCCCCAAAAGAGCAAGTATCTATCTCGGCAGAGTGCAGCCTCCCAAACATCTCTGATGCTCAGGTGAAGGCCGCCCTCTCCAAAGCAAAAAACACTGCTTCCATGGGACCAGATGGCATCCCGGGTTGCGTCCTACATGAACTCCAAGAAGAAATAATCCCTCAAGTAAAACTGC
This sequence comes from Protopterus annectens, assembly GCF_019279795.1. Classification (NCBI taxonomy): domain Eukaryota; kingdom Metazoa; phylum Chordata; order Ceratodontiformes; family Protopteridae; genus Protopterus; species Protopterus annectens. The sequence goes on from NC_056745.1 coordinate 1,231,239,869, forward strand.
TGTACAATCTCAACCTCACTACAGGATATGTGCTCAAAGAATTGCGTACAGCAACAGTAGTCCCACTCCACAAAGGTGGCGCCTCTGCGGACCCTGGAAACTATCGCCCCATAAGCTTGACTAGCCTAGTCTGCAAGGCTATGGAGAGGATCATCATGGAACTCATAAACAAAGACATTGGGGACCTACAGACACTAGAGCCTACCCAATTTGGCTTTGTCAAGGGCAGATCCTGCCTTTTGAACCTGGTCGACTTCTTCAAAACAGTCACCAAGGCCATAGATGAAGGGAAGGTAGTCCACACAGCCTATCTGGACCTCGCAAAGGCATTTGACACAATACCCCACTCGGGCATCATAGATAAGCTATCCAGCCTAAATATAAACCCCTATGTCACAAGATGGGTTGCAAACTGGCTCAAAGACAGAACCCACAGAGTCAGAGTTGCTGGAGCCATGTCAGACTGTAAACCGGTCACAAGTGGCATCCCACAAGGTTCTGTCCTGTTACCTCTCTTGTTCGGTATTTACTTTTCTGAGGAACAGGCCAATGTGGGAGGACTATGGCTCACCAAGTTCGCAGATGACTGCAAACTGGGTGCCATAATCGACTCTCCAGCTGACACAAACATCCTTCAAAAAGGGCTCGCAGAGACGGATAACTGGTGCCAGAGCCATGGTCTAAAGCTAAATGCCAAAAAGTGTATAGTCATACCCTTTGGCAAAAACAATGTGCCCACAAATTACCACATAGGTGGTAACCCATTAAGTACAGAGAAAGTAATTAGGGATCTGGGGACCCAAGTTGATAGCAATCTCTCCTTTGACAACCACATTGCCAAAGTGGTTAGAAAGACCTTCTACATAGCCCACCTCATCATGAAAGGATTCACATCTAGATCAAGAGAGGTAATCGTGCCCCTTTATTCATCCCTCATCAGGCCCATCATAGAATACAATGCCCCCTTTGGGATGTACCTTACCCGACACCTGCAGCAATTAGAAAGACCCCAAAAGTACCTCACCAGGAGGATCAAGGGACTCAAACAGATGCCATATGCTGCTCGGTTAAAAAAACTCCAGTTCTACTCAGTTGCATACTGCCTACTTCGAGGCGATCTATGCCTGACATATAAAGCTATGTCCAACCCAGAATTAATGGACATGCTCCACCTCAGTAAATCTAAATCCCTTAGAGCCACGCGTTTGAGGGACTTGAACCTCAGCACAGAAATAAATAGAACATGCTGGAGGGACAGATTCATAACCCAGAGGCTCCCTTTGCTCTGGAATAGAATTCCAATTCATGTTAGGCAGAGCACCTCACTGACTCTCTTCAAGAAGAATCTTGATGAGTGGATGGGGATCGTAGGTTTGTCCTGGGATTACTTCCGTGTCACTATTAGACAGAGGCACAGTAAACTAAACTTTAAAAAGGGCACAGTATACTCAAATCAAGGGGTGGCGTAAGCCAAACACAATCGGGCTAGGCTTATAAATGCCCCAGGGCAGATAGCCTAGTATGAACCTATGAACCTATGAACCTAAAGAAAACAAATATTTATAATTCTTTAACCATAATTGCTAGACTAAAAATGTAAATGCAAAAGTTGTTCAGCAGACACCAATCTTTTCAATAATACAAATGCTGATAGTGTCTATCTAGTCATGATTTCATATTAAGGAATGCTGACGTTATGCATATTTTTCACATATTTGGTAAAGCAAATTATAATATCTCAATGAACATACCATGTAGATGCATAAGAATTGTAATTAATTTGTCAATGTCAGCTTTAAAATGATTCCTTAACCAGTATGATGCTCCCTTATTGAAATATTCACTGAAATATAAATATCATATTTTTCATAATCTGACAATTAAACAAAGCATGATATCTCATTACGTGTAACATGCATAGTCTATATATCAATATACAAGTTATGTGGCTCAATGTCATCTTCAAAATGATCCATCATGATTGCACTCTCCATTAACCCTTGCAAAGATATTTACATAATAATGAGAAATATCATAATTTCCATAAAGTGACAAGCCGAGTATTAGATTTCTGGCCTTGTCATAGATAAGCATGCTGTTTTAGAGAAATTGACCTTTGTTTGTTACACTGTCAATATTATACTTCTCCCATGACATTCCCTTACTTCCTTGCACAGATATTGACAGAAATATGACAAAAATATTAGTTTTCATAATCCAAGTAAATAAATTGTGACATCTGTATGTGAGTGCTACTCATATTTCATGTCATTACATGATAGTGTACATTTTGATAGTGGCTTCAAAATGATACCTTACTTACCATCTTGTCATATTTCCTAATAGAGTATTTCACCAAAACATGAAAAACATAACTTTCATAACCTAGCCTAAGCAGTAAATAACCTTTCTTACCTGTACGTGTTTGCAGCATACACATACAGTTCTTTCACCATGTTGTAAGTAATATTGCCATCTTTAAAATTACATCTTACATGTTCCCCAATAGAGATATACTATAAAAAATGACATCTTACATGTTCCCTAACAGAGATATACTCTAAAATATGAAAACATATAATAAATTTCATAACCTAAGTCATAAACAAACTGACATAGCTGTACATGTGTGCAGCATACTGTTTCAGTTTTTCTACCATATTGTATGCATTGATGTTATACTCAAATTGAGGCCTCACCCAGAATGTTAACATGTTTCCTAGTATAGTTGTTCAACAAAATATGCAAAAATATTATACGTTTCACAAAATAAACAAACTTTCATATCTGTACATGTGTGCAGCATGCAGTTACAGTTCTTTCACCATGTTTTATGCATTGATGTCATGTTCAAAATGACATCTTTTTCAGTATGGCAACATGCTCCGTAGCCAGAGTTTTACTACAGACTATGAAAAAATATCATTAATTTCATAACCTAAGTCATAAATAAACTCTGATAGCTGTACATCTGTATAGCATATAGTTTCAGTGCTTTCACTATGTTGTAAGTATTGTTACTATCTTCAAAATGAGGCCTTACTCATTATGTTGACATGTTCCCTATCACAGTTATTCACCAAAATATGAAAATATATCATCATTTTCATAACCCTAAGTCATACACAAACTCTGATAATTGTATCATGTACAGCATACAATTACAGTTCTTTCATTGTGCGGTAAGTATTGATACCATCTTTAAAATGAAGTCTTAGCATGTTGACATGTTACCGAGTAGAATTATACACCAAAATATGAAAAATATCATAATTTTCATAACCTAAGTCATAAACAAAATGTGATATCTGTACATTTATGCAGCACACAATTACTATTCTTTCACCTTGTTGTACATATTGAGACCATCTTCAAACTGAGGCCTCACTTAGCATGTCAGTATGCTTTTCAGCAGGGTTATTCACAATAATATGGAAATATATCATACTTCCCATAACCATCACTAAGTGTAATATCTGTTTGTGTTATGTTATTTCATATAATCTAACAGAGTTCTCCTTACCGCAGTGGTCCTGTTTGATCATGGTTGTTTTCCATCCCTGGGCATTAGGTGCATGCTGTCAATATATCCTAGATGGACACAATCATGCCATTATGGATAGCAGTCAAAAACAGGTCAATACCATCTTCATTTTTGTAAACTCTATCACTTCTGATAAACTGAACATCTTGGGCAGTGATACTGTTATGGCTGATTGTTGATCCATCAGACCTGTGCATCAAGCCATGCATGAACCCATTCTGTGACCATCAGGCCTTATGGACTGCCAACAGAGTGTTTACATTCCTTTAATGCTGGTGAGGTATGATGTCAGACCACACAAAATGACAACAGAGCTGCCATCACTACATCTTTTCAAAAATCGCTGTGATTCAAAACCTTCACTCCCTGAGTGGATGACTGATAACATCATTCCCTCCAATGTTCAATACAATGATAACAGGCTCTGGGTACATGCAACACTTCTTATCCAACAATTGCAGGAATCCAATCCAATGCATACCTCAACTTGCAATCTATTATAGCTTCATGCTAGATGTAGAGAAGGTCAAATTGCATTATTTGTCACTTCTGGAGGTTTGGCTGGCAGCCCAGTGAATGTTGGACTGGCGACACACCCACGCTCTCAATTATCATTCCACTGGTCTTAAAGCTATGTCACTGTCACTAGGTAGAAGCACCCACATAGGGAAGAAATGAAAACAGGTTACCAGTGATGTTCAGCAGACTTACTGGTTTACAACATATATATGTCATATTATGTATCACCTTGTTGCCAGTTGGAATCTTCACTTCCATCCACAGTGTTATAAGTCTTTTGAATATGATAAGGTTGATTATTTGCAATGATGCAAAGGAACATACCTACCAACTAGTAAAACAATAACTCACAAAGTTTATCAGAATGACAGTAGGCACAGATCAGTGAAAAGAGAAACATTCTTTCCCTGGCCAAGGACATGAAGGGAGAGTGATAGGGGTCCGAAGAAAGGCACACGCAAAGAGAAAATGCAGAGTAAGGCCTACTAGTTCACTAATTTACCCAGGAGAGACATGGGGCTTCAGTGACAGTGAAGGGTATCTAAAGAGTCCCATACCTGTGTTTACTGCCCAGTCAGACTACTGAAACTGGAACGGTCTCACAACTTCCTTCAATTTCAGAAGAGTGCCTTACTGACATTATTTAAGAAAGAAACTGTTACTTTTCTTAAATAATGGAGAAATTTTTTTTAGTCGCGCGCTGTTAAATGAGTTTTTAACATGGCGAGAGTTTTAAAATGGACATCTCAAATGGGTTTAACAGGATCATGGTATAATTCTGCTTTTTCTATTTGCATGAGTCCTTTCAGGAATGGAATAAGGAATTGATGGGGAAACCAGCCTATTATGGCTTGCCCTGACTGAAAATACCTTTCCTGAAGAGAGAATGACAGGAGGCAATCAAGCTAGTCAATTATTTTAACAATACGACTAACTTTTTACAGTTCACCTCTACCTTTCATGACCAAGAAATTGCCTACCTAGATGTTAACCTTAGAAAAATCATTAAGGGAAAATATGTTAGAAAAATATACAGAAATAAAACATACTCAAATACCTTTTTTCACTATTCAAGTGCACATCCCCACCACCAAAAAAGATCGGTGGTGAAGGACAACTCGTGAGAACTGCGAGAATGGTATCTACCCAACCCGAATTTCATGATGAATGTCATAATCTGAGACAAATGTTTTTGAAATGAGCATATCCAGTAACTCTGTTAGATGAGTTAATAGAGGAGGTTAAAACCAAAAGAATGAATGGCTATTAAAAACCTATTTTGAATGGACAAGGTATTTTTTGAGAACTCACAGAGAGAGGTAGAAATACCAAGCATAACTAAAGAAAGGAATATTAATTACTGTACTGGACTTATAATAACATTTTGCCCGGAGACTTATAACATTAAGAACATTTTGAATAAAAACTGGAATTTACTGAATGAAGACAGTGAATTAGATGGCAAAAGTAGGGGCAAGCCCAAAAATAATTTATAGGAAAGGTATGAATTTCAAAAACTTATTAGAAAAAAGAAAAACCATTAAGAATAGAAACCTCGGAACATTTAAGTGTGGCAGTTGTACATACTGTAAATACACAGAGGAAAGCAACAGTGTAGAGATCAATGATAAAATTTGAAAAAACAATAATAAATATAAAAATAAACACAATAATAAATATAATTGTAACTCTAAAATGGTGGTCTACCTTGTTAAACACCAATAGTGTCCATCCTTCTATGTTGGAAAAACTGAATGTAAATTCAAAAAATGAATTTACGAACATATTTACTGTATTACTAGGAGTACGTTAGACAATGCATTAGCAAAACATATCAACATGAATCCTAACCACACTTTTAAGTTTCACTAATAGAACAAGTGTTAATAGATCCAAGAGGGGGGCCAGTAACAGTAACTTTGGGATATTTAGAGTTACTATGGCAAATACGGTTGAACGCATATTCTATTCCTGGTCTTAATGACCAGCAATAGATCTATTGTTTGTTGTTGATCTATTGTTTATTAAAATTAAGGAATTTGAAAAGGTAGAATCATTTATTAGGGTGGTTATATGTAAATACATGCATGCACATTACAAAAGTAACGCATTACTGTAATATATTACATTTTTAAGTAACTAGTAATATTCTGCGTTACTTCTCATATAGTAATGCAGTAATTGTAATATATTACTTTTTTTAATAACTAGTAATGCAAGTGTCAATTACTTTTGCGTTACTTTTTGCTTGAATTCAGCCATGTAGCTGATAGAGCGAGAGGGGCAGTCCGCATTCCAAAACAAAAACAAAAAAAAAAAAAACTTCTTCTCCTTTAAGGAGGACCATGCATGTGTATGTGTTATACGCATGGACACATGCCACCCACTATTAAAAAAAAAAGAAAAGAATGAGATTTCCACGTTGGTGCCTTGTGGTTGAGTAACGTAGTTGTTTGCACCTGCGCAGTTGCTTGATTTCCCATTCCCACGTTGCCATTTATGGTTATTTGAAGAGAAAAATAAGTAAAAACTGAAAATGCACCAGGAATAAATAAGCTGCTGACTGTATTGCTACCTGTTAAATCGTAAGTACACACATAAGAAATTTTGGTAAAATACAGCCACATGTAAAGAAAGTAGAGAGCTTCAGTTCCCTGTTGCCATTCTGTGCAGGCTTTACAGGTAACTATTGTTTTAACCCTAACAGGCAATGGATCAGATGCTTATACCTTCCTGTTGCTCCATTTTTAGGAAATATTCATTGATCTCTTCCTCATCAACCTTTTGTCTGCCCTGATTTGTCTCATATTTTTATCCTGTCCTTTGTAGAATGTTTGCTTTCCTGGTAAATCACTTGAGGATTACAATCTGTCACTAATGCAAGACATTAGAGTGTTATGCTTCTTACTGTTCTGAAAGTGCATGTTGATGCAAACTGCTCCACTAAGGCTATAAGTGAACTAACAATATTTAGAAATTATCCCTGATCTGTGGGCTTTCTTCCACCCACAACTCTTTGACTTTCTCCAGGGATTTTGAGCAAAGAAGTTGAGGGTATATTTCTTCTTAAAATATATGGCTTTCTGGTAAGTCATTGAGGACTGCAGTAACTAAAAACAACTTTTGAGTTTCAGATTTTGCATAGCTAATTGTCTGCTGTTGTTTACTCATTCTGGCTTTGCAGAAATAATCGGATTTACATGAAACAACTTGGAATACTTTTAATGTGTGGTACGTGTCTGGAACAAATCTGAAATAAGAAATGATGACCTTACTGTACCATAACAAGACTTTGAAAGGTACACATAAGTGGCTACAACTGCTGGCTTGGGGAGGGGGCTATGCATGGATGAAAGTAACTAACCACTTGTCTGTGTAATTTAAACTGTCACTGATCTAGCTTTGTAAGACTAGTGTCCAATTGTGTGAAGTGATATTAAATACTTTATTAATGTTGCTTTTAATTAATTTATGCATTAATTACCATAATGAACCATCTGAGATGCACACAATAAATTGTATATTATTGTTGGGTACAGATGCCTTCTGTGGATACAAATTAATTACTTGTGCTGTTGTTTGATCACTATTAACAGCAGTCTCTGATCAAGTTAGCAAGAATAGTACAAGTAATGTATTGATTGGATTTGGTGACATCACTGTAAAATCTGTAATGCTATGGCTTATGTTATACATGCTCGTACATGTGTGTGTGTGCACGCGCATTTGTGCATGTGTGTGTGGGTGCGTGTGTGTTTGTGCACGCATGTGCATGCATGTGCATGTGTGTGCTTGCATGTGTGTGCGTGTGCGTGTGTGCATGTGAGTGTGGGTGTGTGTTTGAGTGGCCCTTTATGGTTGAAATTTTCTGAAATGGGTAGTTTTGTCATTATTGGTTCATACATTGCTTACTGAAAGAATGTTCAAAACTACAAATTTGAAACACATTCTAACAAGTGGTGCTGTATTATATAAGGAATATCATTTAATGCAATCAGGAAGGTGAATCAAAGAACACATACCTGTATGCACATCCCTAAAAATGTGTGCAAGGAGCCTATGGTTTGAAAACAGCCCAAAGGTAAACGTAATCCTCCACTGGCTAGATGAATTTTCTTTGAATGTGAGTTTTAATGACATTTCAATGAATGTGACTTTCAAGGGCACTGAAGTTTACTGGACATGCTAAGTCTAGTTTCATTGTGAGACTGTATTGTTTGTTTAGCAAATGGCTATCAGTATTTGTGCTATATTAGTTCAACATCTGTAATCACTGTAGTAAGAAAGCAGTATGCACACTGACAGGTTTGAACAATGTTGATGGTAACTGGGGAGAAATAGCCTAGTAATGGAATACTGGAATGGCCGGGTAGGAAGCTGCTTTTGGGGGATAGGGGGTTGCCGCAGGAAGGGCTGCTCTAGGGGAACTCTGATAGCGACTGGCAGTAATTGTGGTATATGAATCAAAAAGACAACTTGTGAAAAAATCCCACTACACCTTTATTGTAAGCACTTTTATGCAAGTCCAGTGCCTACACTTCTTCAGACAAAATACATTCCCAAAACCCACTTCCTTAAATACAACTATAATGCCACTAATTGAGCAATTAATCACAATAATGTAAGGACAATTACTTAAAGACATACTCTACCAAAAAATCAAAATCGTATTGAATCTATATTATACATTTCTAAGAACACCATAAACTATCATTCTTATTTTTAAAAAATATTTTTCATAAACATTTCATGTTTTTATCAATAGATAAAATTAAATACATACAAACTATACCATTTCAAACTCACAGCAAGGATCAACTATTGATAGATTATCGAATATACGAACACCAATACCACATTATTAAGGGTACTACCACAATGCCCTAACTAGACATATTTTAGAGTATCCATCACATAAATGTAAATATGTCATCGCTGAATGTATTGGTAAGGACATTAGTAGTGCTCCTTGGCAGCTAATACTTGAAGAAAGACAGCTTATATGGCAAGTCAACATGAATGCCTAAATGCATCCAGGCCTTAATGAATATAATTCCATAAAATGTATTTTAAAACTTAAAGCCTTGGATATGTGAGGTAATATTGAGTGGAGTTGACTATATGGTTATATATACACATGTATATGTGCGTTAAAAAAAAAAAAAATATATATATATATATATATATATATATATATGTATACATATGTACATATATATATATATATATATATATATATATATATATATACATATGTACATATATAAATATATGTGTGTATATAAATAAATATATTGTTTATAATCTATCAATAGTTGATGGACTGCAGAGCGTTCCACATAAGCTGGAGGATTTGTCTTCTCTTTTATGTTTTAAATGTTTGTGGACTGACAGCCAGGTACTATGATTGGAAAAATCCCCACAAAAGGTATATTTTATTTTGTGAAGAGGAGGGGTGGCAAACTCAAAGACCGCAGCGGGCGGCACAAATTCTATTGTGTGTGGAATACTTAGTTATTTAAAACAACAAAGTCCAGCAGAAAAGTCATTTAAAGAATTATTGCCTTATGATTTTACTCCCCGCTGATGACAGGCCGTTGAATTTCTCCACTGCATGTCTTGATGGAAGGAAATGGTCACTGGTGATTTGAAGTGGTACAATAACGGTGGTTTTTACTGTGTATGGCCATCTTTGATCTGCTTTACTGGTAATATAGTTGTTGTAATGTATATTGTGTCAATTTAACATCATACATCCCTTAGGGCAAAATAATTTGCATATTTGGTTACATGTAGACATATTTTTGACAGGCTACAGGCAGAGTAACTAAGTAATGGGTTTACCATCTTTTCAAATGCCCAAAGAGGGACTTTTTTGTAGAAAAATATTTTTGCAGGTGAAACCATACCTATAGCCAGTGAAAAGGACAGGGCTTCACTTTTTTTTTCTAACATAACTTCCTCTTGCAGCATTTCAGTTGTTTATGCTGCTCTATATACTATTTAGGTGTTTCAGATACAAAATCAGTGTTTTATTCAGCTATTAAAGAAAACTTAGAAAATTCATTCACTGTAGATTCATGTTTAAAAAAAAAGTTTTATACAGTTAACTTTTTCTTTTTTTTTTATTTCTGGCAGTCCCTTTATTTTAAGCGTCAGCCAATCAGACCCACATTTTGACAGAGGCTATGAAATAAAACATTTGCAATATATAGATATTCCACACACATCCATTTATTTTTCTGCTTAGTGCTTGCACTCAGAGATGGAAAGTCAAAATTCATTTGAATGAACCATTTACACAGAATTCTTTGACCTAATTACAAATGATGGAAAAATCATTGATGTGAAATGTAAGCTATGTCCACCAACAAAGAAGACCTACAGAACTTCAGCATACAGTATGTCAAATTTAAAAAAAGGATCTTCAGACATCATATCCTATCATTCTTGGAAAGCTAAATAGTTTCAAAACGAAAGCAGTTGATTCCGAGCCTGACAAGTCGGACAAGAAATCATTAACACAGCCGTCTATTGCAGCATTCATTGGTTCTGGTCATGTCACACAGTCCAAGGTGGATTGTTTGATCATTGACTTTGTGGTGAATGACATGCAGTGTTTCAACGTTGTCGAGCAGCCATCCTTCATCACCCTTGCAACTGGCCTGCAGCCAGGAAAGGTGGTCATGAGCAGGAAAATTCTTGTCGAACAGGTGGAGAAACAGTTCAGTGATATGAAGGAAAATCTGATGGAATCTTTAGCAAGTGTTTCAACTGTTTGTACTACAGCTGACTTTTGGACCCATCGGAATCATAGTTTATTTGGCGTCACCACCCACTGGATCAACTGTGACACACTTCAACAAAAGTCAGCTGCTTTGTCATGCTGCAGAATACAGGGGAAGCACACATACGATCTCATAGCATCAACTCTTAAGAGGGGTGGGGGTTGGCATAATGGCTAAGGTGGTTACCTTAAAAACCTTACAAACACATTCACATCAAGTACAAGATAGATTAAAAGGTGTGTGTGACAATTACTGACAATGGCAGCAATTTTGTAAAGGCTTTCAATGTCTTCGCAGAATGTGAAAGTTCTCAGACTACAGGCATTCTGTCCCAAGATGAGGATGACGATGGCGATGGTGAAGTGTTTTAAAAAGTGTGACAGCCGTGCTGAGTCAGTCAGGGCAAAGTGAGAGCACCTATTCACTACCTCCCCATCTGAGATTTGCAACACATACATTGAATCGAGTTCCCGTGCATTATGTTGAGTGATGATAAAGTCAGGAACTTGGGAACTGTGATGGATAATCAGCTTTATTATGAAGAAAAGTTGATATGGTTCATTAAGAAGTGCTTTGCATTTATTAGAGATGTACTGTACAGTTTCCCATCCTGAGATGAAAATGTATTGATACCAATATACAAGTCCATGGTTAAATCCCATATCGAATACTATAGCACTGCTGTTATTTATAACAGTTGACAGATAACAGCTGGAAAATGCAGAAGTATTTTACAAAAAACGTAAGCAGAGATAAATATTAAAATATAAGGATAGCTTAGTAGGGTGTGTGGGGATGTTGGGAGGGCTTACCCCCCCGTGTAAAATAATTGACAAATTTGATAAAAATCTAACCATATAGAAAAATCTTTGAAAAATCTGAGAATATTAAACCACATTGTGTTAATGTTTTTGCAGTGACCCCCTGGTAATTATATATACGAACTTTGAGGTCACACACCAGTGGGGAAATGTTATTAACTCTTCTCCGGTGTAACTTTGAGTTTATTGATTCTTTGTGTTTAGATATTTTGCAGTATAGATGTTTTCTGACTATCAATCACTTTGCTGCTGATATTATGCAGCTTAGATATTTTAAGTATACCCATATATTATTTTCCTGTTTTTAACCATAATTAGGAGAGTCTAGTTTTTGTATCCTTATGGCCAAACAATCCCTTCGACTGTTGAGTATTTGTAGCCTTATGACCAAATAATGTTTTCTGCCATGAGATAAAAAATGACTCAGTTCCTACTATAAGGTATTATGATAGAGTATATTTTATTAATACTCTCTCATCTACATTTGCAATTTATTCTCATTATCTGTATGTGAGATATCTAACATAACTGCAGCATATCACAAGGGTTTTCAAATGACTAGTACTACATAGTTACAAAAACTGTTACCAGTGCTGCTTGTGTTTTTATAGTTAGCGTAACTGTCTGTCATAGGTTATTGATTGTTTTTAATATGCACTGCAGTCTGCATAATACTGTGTTTTTTATTGTTGACAACCTACTTTGCATAATACTCTTGCTATGTTTTACGCTATCAGTGTACCTGCAGTGGTCTGGATAATTTGTTCTTGCAATTTATGTTCCGTTATATTCATTTTGCGTGGGCTATAAATACAATGTAGCATTATACAGCCTAAGTTAATCCTTGGGCAATAAAATAAAAAAAAAACACACAGCATAATCACAATAACGTGCACTTCAAATCTGTTGCAACAATACACAGACACAAAATGTGTAAGAAAGCTTTTGTGCACTATGGCTTGCACATATTTCTTTGAAAATATCATGATAAATAGCTGTGCTCAGAAAAGGTTGCATATGCCAAATGCATTTCTCTAATGCATTTACTGAATAAAGCTGCCTGCAAAAGATCCAGTGTAATACCACTGCACTATGATGCAAATGAGCCTCATCTACTCATTGGTGCGCATGCATACCCAATGTGCTTCAGTCCACAAACAGCTTTATGAATCTTCTCATCAACATTCCAGGGATCAAGTGAATGCTGACACCCCACCGCCATTACACAAGCAAAATAATAATGGCAAATAAAGCTTTATGAGGAAGTTTAATTCAGATTCCTTACACATACAATCAACATCTATATTCATGGTAGTAGTGTACCTCAGTGGAGTACATAGTATTGCAAGAATGACTGACAACTCTGATACCCAACTGTTATCCTACAGCCCAATGTTCCATCATAAGTAACTGAAATGCTTTTTTATCATACAAAATGGCAGAGGCAGGTATATTCCCTACTACTGGGAATACATTAAATGAAACTGTTGTTGTTCATATGCTGCCCTATTATTATATATTATTTTCAGCTCCAACATGTGATCAAGTCCATTAACAAAGAAATCCTGTAGCTGACACCCTGGGGACAATGCCACCAGTGCTGGAAGGACATGCAAAGGAAGGACCCGGGGGAATCCTGGGAACTTATTTGAAAGGACTGCAGTCACTTTATAGTGCCACCAAATAAATATTCTCCTTTTGGACGTATATCTGCATTTAATGCAAGCAACATAGTTGCAGTCTACAGAGTAAGGCCTAACCATGGGTGTTAACCCTAACCCCAGTGCTGCCCCTTCCCCAACCCTAACGCTACACCTTAACTTAATAAAAACCTTCCCATAATACTGCAAGTACACAAAACACACTTACACACACACACACCCAGACACACACACACACACACACACACACACACACACACACACACACACACACACCCTAAAAATACTGCATCTATTCCCTTGCCTAACACTGACTCTAACCCTAAAATACACACACTCATACAAAAGCATACAACACCTATCCTTTACATTTCCCAGACTCAAGCCCTAACTCACAAACACACACACAAACTCTCTCATATCCTCCAACCTCATTCATCTGTTTCAACAAAACATATCAACATTTGCACCCCTTGGTTACTCATATCTTCAACACACACACACCACTCCCTGTGCTTGTCGACAAAATGTGGGGTCTTGGACAGCCTGTTGAAATGACAGAATACTGACACCCAGGAGATTGATGTCAGGATGTTGACTGGACAAATATCAACACATTCCACACATACTCTGTAGATCACTTCAAAGTGGAATACATTAACAGCAATTGTTTTTGCGCCCTCTGCCCCTATACCCCTGCTAAATTATATATACTAACTCCAAGATCTCGCAATCCACTTGGAAAGGAAATATTCAACTTTATGTCATTTCAACAGGATATCTGAGAGCAATATATCTATATACATATATATATATATATATATATATATATATATATATATATATATATGTGTATATAAAACTAGAGAGAGAGAGAGAGACTATGATGTTTTGCATGAAGTTTGGAGAATATACTATTTATTATTTAATTACTTATTTATTTGTTTGTTTTTCTTATGGCTCCCTCCACTGATCATCAAAAGACTATTTCTCTGCTCAGTTGTACAATTTGCTTTTTCTGAGACCAGAGACCTTTGTCCCATTCATTTTCTTGCAAGCAAAAGTCAGTCTAATTGGGTATGATGGTGTTACCTGCAGATGGGATTAGAGATTTCTGTTTATGGTCTATTTCTACAGTGCATGTTGAGTAACATGTTCTAGTTTCAGCATGTAGTAGGTGTTATCACCTGTTAATCAGGCACATGTCACACACCTTATAGTTGATTAATCAGGTATACACCACACAAACAGTGATAATCAGGTACAGATCACATACCCAATAGTTGATTAATCATGTAACCTCCACACATGCACTATCTGATTGATCAGTTATCTACATGCCATATCTATCATCTCTCCTTGATTTTGCGATACTTCACTGATTTTACCTTGTATTTTTTCCATGTCCCAATATTTTTTTTTCATTTTCCTGTAAGTTATTGAGGATTAAAGTCAGCCAGTAATGACAGACATTAGATTTTCATACTTATTTGCTCAGGAAATAAATGCTGATACAAAAACTGTTGTTCTTTTAATTTAAGTGAATTAGAGTAATATTTAAAAAATCATCGCTGATTTTGAGCCTTTGCCTTCCCCCTTGTTTTGGCTTTGTTCAGAATTCTTGAGCAATGAATTTCAGAGGTATGACATGCATCCAGTAGCTGATTAATCAGGTTTTTACCAAATGTGAGGTGGCTGATTACTCAATTACAAGCCATAGATATAATAGCAGATTAACACAATAGCTGATAAATCAAGTGCACACTGCATAACCAGGAACTGGATAATGATTTACACACCGTACTGATTTTTTTTTTAATTTATATTTTATTTGTTGACAGAGTTACTGCAGTAGCGCTGTCGCCTCACAGCAAGACGTTGTCCCGTTCGATTCTCAGCTAGAGCGTCTTCTGTGTGGAGGCATGCGTGAATGGGCGTACCTTCGTTGAAGGCTGTGCGTCAGGGCTGGTAACTCGGCATGTAAAAATCCACTACCAAACATTAGCGGACCGGCGTTCCATTGTGGCGACCCCTAAATGGGATAAGCTGAAAGACACAACAACAACATTTGTTGACAGAGTTACTCCCAGTAGGGTAATAGTCTCTTTTCAGGAGGGGGACCTGAGGTGGTATTTCTACTGTTAGCAGAAATTTTGCTAAGAAACCAGGAAACCTCCCCAACTCTTTTCAGTAGGTGCTGTGGGCTTTTACATTCACCTAAACTACCACCAACTCAGGCAGAGAGAACATCAGTTCAACATGTCATACAAAGGACTCCACCCTTAGGAGTGCTGCACTCCTGTGATACTGCACTGCAATGTCAGCAATCCAATACCCTTGAGCAGGAATAGAACTCACAATCTTCTAGTCTTGCAGCAAGCAAAGTGATGTTTGCTTCCTGATGTACCACTCACACTGTAGATGATTCATTGTTTACAAACCACCCATACAATAACGGATTAATTGCAGACTTGTGAGCACACGCACACACACACACTAGCTGATTAGTCAGGTGCGCACCACAGACCTAGTAGCCAATTAATCAGTTACACACTACATACCCAGTAGCCATTCTGAGAATGTGGTAACATCAGAAACAGGAACATAACTGAAGTGTGCATGGAACAAGCCGAAGGTAGTTCTTGTGCTTGGAGGTAAAATAATCAGGCAAATTAAATTCAGTCTCTTAGTCACCTTCTGCAAATCTGTTTAAGTAAGTAACTGAACCAGACAAGGCTCCTGGGCAGTTCTCCAAAATCACTTCAAAGGTTATGTTTAAAAAAAAAAGAACATTTGTCTTTATTTTTTTTTGGGGGGGCGGCAAACCAAACATGAGTTTGCTGCACCTGTCAGTAACAGTAATCTGACTGCCCTGTTCACTGTAACTTTCATTGATGAATCTTACCCTCACATAGTTATCCAGTATTACAATTGGTTTGTTTAATTTACCATTAGGTTTGTTTAATTCACCATTAACAACTTACAACTAGTGCGTTACTAGGTTAAAAAGTGACTATGAACAAGTGACTGAAAGAAATTAAACAAATCCTGCCAACAATATCGTCAGTCTGATACTAATTTTGATAAACTCTCCAATATTATCTTGAAACCTATATTGTCACCAGTATTGCATAACCTGCAAACACTTTCCTTGCTGACAATGGTTACTTAAAACAGCTTATTGATATTCTAAAATATCTGCAGTGAATCCAGCCCTTTGTATAATAATCTTAATAATTTGTACATTAGCACTGGCTGCAAATTATTTATAGTCTTATGACACCACTGGATAGGTATTTAGACAGCTCAGTAAATATTTATGATGTGCATTTTTGACGTATCTTTGAACTTGGTGCTTATAGCAAAAACATTGGTGCATAAATTTTAAAATCAAATGATGTCATGTCAAGCAACAAACGTATTTAATATTCAAACAGTTCAGTAGAGTACTGCTTCACCTATACACCAAGAGTATTCTTTATTTTATCTTTTCCTAGTACCCTTCAAACAGACAAATGTTTCTCATGCAAGCTGTTAAAATTATTGAATTATGCATTCAGTTTGCATAGTCTATTTCTGGGAGTTCTTTATATTTATGCAAATGCAGTAAACCAGAAACTATCACTCTCATAGAATTATACAAGCCTTCCTCATTTCTACACTCAGCCTGTATTTTTGTGCTAAACTGTGTTGCTTCACTTTATAATGTGTTCATCTAAAAGAAACTCCGGAATATATTCATGTAATTATTAAGTGTCACTCATTCATTTTTCCATGCACTTTACAGAGGACACCAGAAAATAACCCAACAGCATGGCCATACAAAATATGTTGATGCAGTCATATTTATTCATGGTTTTCAGGCATGCTAACCTACTGTTTACATTGTAAAACCCTTTCACTTCTACATTTATATCTGCCCTCCTTAAGATGCTATATTGTCTCTTCATATTTGTTCTGCAAATTTATTTTTGAATTTATTTGATTTCTATGAAATCCTCTACAACGATGTAAAATGTTTTATGTATAAATCAAAAATAGCAGACTTCAGAAATCAATAATAGCAAACATTTGGAGCTTTTCTCCTTAAATTAGCACTGTAACTGGGCTCTGCATTTTGAACTATCCCAGTGATGAAATACAAACCAAAATAGAAATAAACAAGTACTTGCCTCCAAGACATGACAGCATTATGCACTCTAATTTGCTGCAGTATTTTTGCAGTTCCCCTGACTATCCTGCCACTGATTGTAGTTATAGAATTATCAAAGGCTATTTGTTGTTGTTTAGTGTCTTACATTAGTTACCCTAGCTGTTCAGCAGGTTATTTTGGACATTGGTATTGGAGGGTACAAACAATAGCAGGAGTATCATAGAGGGTAAAGGATGCTAAAGCAACACCTACTTGGTATCTCAACATTTATAATGACAGCATTTGATGCATGTTATATGTGGCATAATGAACATATCTGAATTTCTGACCAAGGATGATCAAGTAAGGCGATAGATGATAGCATCAGTATATAACTGGATGTTTTGATTGCAAGTCATTAATTTATTCTCTAATTACCACCTTTATGCAATTCAGGGTCACAGAAAATCTGCAGCCTGTATTGACATTTAGGTTACACAAGGCAGAGAAACCTGTGCCAGACAGGAAGACAGTCTATTACATAATGCCCCTATGAGCATACACATACATACCTACATACATACATATATAAATAGACGCGCATGTGCACGCATACACACACACACACACACACACACACACACACACACACACACACACACATGCGTGCGCATGCGTGCGTGCGCACACACACACACACACACACACACACACACACACACAAAAACAAACACACACACACACACACTACATAAACACCTACAGTAATTGGGAAGAACACTACTTCTATTACAGCATATCTTTGGGATGATGCAGGAAATAGGAACACCAGAAAAAACACATGCAGACATTGAGAGGGAATGCAGACTGCACAGTAGGCACACCATCCCGGAAGTAAACTGGAGAATCAAGCGATGTGAGGCAGCAACACTAATCATAGCACCCACCATGTTTCACTTCACATGTAATTTCACTCCAGGAGCTACTAAATTATACACTGTAAATATATCTAAAGTTGCCTACATTAGAAAACCCTTTTACTCAGAAATGGTGAAGCATTGTAACAGAAAGTATTAATCCAGATGGGTAATATCTGGATAATATCATAGTTACCTTTCCAGAAGTGTACTGATACTGACTTAACAATACAATTACCTAATGACAGCACAATTAAAGGATGATCTCAGCAAAGATCATTGGTAAAGAAGAAATTCAGTCTTGTTTTTCTTTTAAAGAAGAAATAAGTTATGCCTAAAGTTCAGAGATGACAAAATAATAGCTTCTACTCAATTTAGAGGATGTAAGAATCACATCTGACAATATAGGGGTGCTACTCCAAACAGTAAAACTACAGTAAAAATTAATCATTTAAAGAAAACTACTGTAGCAAATGCTATGAGGATTTTCGTCTTTCAGTTTTGGAGTATTGGAATACTTCAGTACCATGGTGCGGTCTAACTAGGTCAGTATCAGATTGCCTTCTACAACTGCATTGCTAATGTCTGAAAATCAACATAAAATAAAATAAATGCTGCAATGAATTAGAACAGGCAGAAAGAGCACTCTGGTAGCATGGAATTGCATTGATTCTCCAAACAAGTCCTGTAAGCCCCAATTCAGCAAAATGCTTCAGTTGAAAATTGCTTTCAGTTAGCCAGAAATATTGTTTTTTCTTCTTTCTTGCAGGGGACAAAATCCTGGTACCTTCATTTAGGACCCCCCCCCCCACACACACACACACACACACACTCATCTAAGGTATACTAACTCTACAGTCCCACATTAGTTGTAAAAGGGAAAGTTCAAGGTCACTTAAGTGTTTTTCAACTGAATGTCACTGTTATTTAACTGTAAAGGCTGCTATTACATGCTACAGATGTGTACCAGACATACAGGTTGGAGACATATAAGGATACAGAAGCAATACAAAAGTCTATAGACTAAAACAAAACTGTTATTACATCAGCTCAATCAAGATACTGTTTATATCATGAGAAAGATGTACTATATAGTATCATAGAAGACTAAAGCTCTGATCTGCTAATGACCTGTGCCCAGGGTACAGGATTGGATTTAAATTATATCTTCATTTGCCTACTGTGGGGCTCTGAGTGAATCACTTTACAAAACAGGACTCTCAAGTCATCGCTAAAAGTACTATTGTCCCTTTGGGCTTACTGATAAACAAATAGTAAAAACAAAATAAAGATGGTAAGGTTTACAGAAAAACTTGTAAAAATCAAATTTGTTGCAATTTAATCTCAGGAAAAAAGAACAGCTAGCACTGACACAAAGAAAATTTATATGGGGGAATTGTGATAATCGGGGGGAACTCCTGAAGTTTATTTCTGTAGATAAAGCTTTCTCTATGAGAAAGCAGACATCAAGTACTGATATTCCTGTTCAATTCTACAAATACAGACTAATAACAGAAAAAATATGATTATTTCAATGTTACATTATTCTAATAACTGAAAACATGCATTATTATTTTTAATATGTAAAATAAGCTTAATGTTGAGGTAGCTAACCCATGGCCATCATTGTAGGACATGCTAACTCATATAGATATAAAGATTAAGAAAGGGAGGTATTTTAAATGGAGTATACACCCATTTAAATATTTAAATTTTAATCAGTTAACTACAATAATTCACACATCATGTGGTACACAGATATTCGAAAGAAACCACCTAGAGCAAATATTTATGATTAATCCTGAATGGAATAGGGCCACGTTTGAGGTTCTCCCCATCCTAATACTAACATTTCATTTAATATTGCGGCTGTGATGTAGACTTCATGGAGGTTATACCACATTATCTGCATCAGCATGTTATTTACTAAGCCTCTCAATATGACACCTAAAACACTCTTTACAAAAAGTTCAGATGAAAAGCTCCATTGAGCTGCACAGTTTACATTTTTCACTTTCTTGACTTGACATTCAGCATTTTGTATTTTTTTTTCCAAAGAATATATCTGTGCTGCTGGGTGATTCCATAACATGAAGACTCTTATTTTATTTAACCGATAAAACATTCTGAGATAAATATAATTCTAGTATTTAGGACAGCATTAGTTGCTTTATCTTGCTTTAGAAGAAAAAGTGTTTTGAAATCAGAACCTTTTTTGTTAGAGAGAAGATGATGATGTCCAATTCAGTTAACATATAATACATATAGAGATGAAGAGTACATAGTGTTTGCAGTGGTGCCTGGTGACTTCAAATTAAAGGGGGGCTGCAAGAGACAGCTGAATGGGTGGGGCCAATGGGAAAGGGTGTGACCAACTAGAAAGAGGTGGAGCTATGCTCAAAACCACAACTGGAACTTTAATTAAATATGCTGCCCTGGGTGCCAAACTGTCATTATGAGAGTCCAATCAAGACAAAATGAAGTGTAGAGGAAAAAATATTTCAATGCATTGGCTGCATGACAACTTACTTAATATCTACATGGAAACACAAAGGTTGTAAGGCATGAACAAATACATTGCTTTTTAAATACATTACTGGAATGCCAGTCAAAATCAAGTATAAAAAAAAGCAAGCAGCAGCACTCAGCTCAAACCACTTCTTCTTGCACTGCAGTTCTAATTATAATTTATATTCAGCTTTATAAAATTACCAAGTAACATGCTGAAAGTAGCAATCTCTGTGATACCCACACTTGTAAAAATGTTTCTTATCCAAAAAAGACCTGCTGCCTGACAACAACTATCTACTTGTTTCATGGGGAACACATGATCAAAGTAAAAAATGAACAGTGAACAAGAAACCAGCTCAAGATAAATTGCTTAAAGGATTACTGCACAAGTTATGGACCACACATGATAGATTTGCATTCAGTTTAGTTTACGGCTAAAGCCTGCAAAGATAACTGCAAGTCCCCAACAAATGTAATGAGCTTCTGAAAATACTGTAATGCTGTCCTTTATTTCAAATACTGTCATATGCATTTCAATACCTAAGGCTTATACGTTATTTAGTTATGTAAATATTCTCTGCATGGCAACAATGAAAAGGCTTTCAATGTTGGTAATTCTTTAACAATATGCTTATTAAAGCTTACTTGCATCTTACAATCTCTGACAAGCTTACCTGATGGTCAATAAAGCATTGCTACTTTAATACAGAGCAACAGGGCACTGCAGCAGCATGCATTTTCTGAATAATAAGAAGCATAAATCAACAGTATAAAAATATGACAGAAAACCAGAACATTCTGCAAAATCAAGGACAGATGAAAAGCCATGGTCATACTTGTGGAATACCTTGGATGGGGGAATACTCTCACACTTACACTGCATAACTGCTCCTTGCCTTGCTTGGACACATACAGAGCGACTACAATGGGGAGTGGGGTGCAACAAGTACGTCACAGTTTGAAATGTCTCTGGCTGACAGTAATGGCTCTGACACTCATACCTCTCAACCTCAGAGCAAGAAATTTGGACAAAGCCATACATAGAAGTGGGACACAGGCCCAAAAATAAAGACAGTGTTTAAATATTGTTCTTATAAACTTAGAAAGATAATAGAATAGTAGTAGGTCTTGCATTAGTATGAATTTTTGAAGGTATGAAATCTGAAACTCAAATGTCTGCCATTATTTTCTAACTTCAGTCTTTAATGATTTGCTACTAATTTGCCAGAAAACCACAATTTTATGAAAAAACAGACCAAAATGTTATACAAAAATATAAAATTGCCACACAATACAGCTGGGAACCTGCCAAAGAAGGGACACCTTTTTAAAATTAGTACTGTTAACTTGAGCAGCTGACAAAATAAGATCATCTACATGCATTTCTGAAATAAAAGTAATCTATGACTCTGATCATTACAGTTATTTATAATTGCAAACCCTCCACGTTTTCTTCCAAAATTGCCATTTTGCAGAGGGATTATTAGGGGGAGAGCAACATTTTGAGCCAAAATTGGGGACAGTTAAGAGGTTTGGATATTCCTAATTCTATAAAGCGATTTATTTGCACATACCTCTCAACCTCTTAATGCAGGAAATCTGGACAAGGCCAAATATATTGGGGGAACATGCAAACAGTACTAAAATTGCTCTTGTATAAACTTAAGACAGTTGATAGAATAACAGGTCTTGCTTTAGCATGCATTTTTCTGAAGGCTATGATGTCTGAAACTCAATGTCTATCATTATTTAGTGACTTCATTCCTAAATGATTTGGCAGAAAACCACAAATTTTATGAGGGACAAACCAAAAATAAGAAGTAAAAATCTATGAATTCTGCAGAAGTTTGGACAGTTGAGAGGTATAGTTCAGCCGGGGCTGTCTGAGTTTGATGCCGCTCCCTCACAAAATCATGGTCAAATGGAGCGTCCCCCCTGCAGCCATTCCAATGTCCCATTCCTTGGTTATTTCACCCCATTTGCCATAGACACTGTAATGTACATACTGCTTTACTTCTGCAATGATATGGATTTCATTTGAAAGTTTTATTTTATATTTTACAGCATAAACTCTAATAGATATCTGCTTAACAAAGCGATGCAGTCTCACAATGAAAATAGACTTAGCATTAAAACTTCTCTGCCCTTGAAACTCACATTCATTGAAACAGCATTGAAACCCACATTCAAAGAAAATACATTTTGCCAGTGGCAGATAAAGATTAATTTTGGGCTGTTTTCAAATCATAGGCCCCTTGAACACGAAGCATACACATGCTCTTTGATACACCTTCCTGACTATATTAAATTATATTCCTTATACAATGCAGTACAGTTGTTAGAGGGCATTTTAAATTTATTGTTTTGAACATTTTTCCAGTAAACAATGAAGCAAAATGCATGCACCAATAATGACAAAACTGCCCAATTCAGAACATTTCCATCATAAAAGTCTACTCAAACTTCAAAAGTCCACCAGTATCAGTAAATATGCATGATCTCTGAAGAAGTAAAAGTCATCTAAATAATTCCACATTAAAGAAATCTGTTAACTAATGAAGAGGTTACTGCTAGTAAACAACTTTATATGTCATTGTTTCATCTACAAATAAAGTGCCTGTTGCCCTTGAGGAATAAATTGCTTATGTTGCATTCAAAAAATTATAATTCTAGTAATATCGCAATAGGGAATGGATGGCAAACTGATAACAGGTTCATAGTTACTAGGTATCTTTGCCAAAGAGGACTGCAGCATCCATCCCCTTTACAACAGAGTACAGTATCAGCAATGGATCTACCTACTGTGGAAGTAGAAACCACAGCCTTCTGCATCAAAAGCAAGTACACTAACTAACTAACTGTTGTGCTATTTACAATGTAAGCAGACTTGGCATAAGCAGCACTAAACTTTTGTTCCCCTGCAGTTCTCAGCTCCTTGTAAAATCTGCTCGACACTCAGCTGTATCTCTGAACTTTGCAGCACAAGAAATCTGGACAAAGCCAAAATTTATTTGGGGAGGGACAAAAGCCCAAAAACTAGGGACACATTTTAAACATTGTATAATGTTGGAAAGTTGCTAGAATAAAATGCTGTGTTACCACCATACATTTCACTGCCAAGTATTGAACCCAGAACCCTGTGCAAAACAGCCAGAGCAACATACCAATATGCCAAATCATCTATTTTTATGAAAGAAAGGGAGACTGAAACTTAAATGGCTATCAATTAGTGAATTCAGTTCTCAACATAGCTGTCAACATCTTAGCACAAAACACCTGAACAAAGCCAATAATGGGGGAATACAGCCCCCAAACATATTCAGTGAGTTCAGTTATCACCATAGCTCTCAACCTTGGCACAAAAAAACTGGACAAAGACAATAATGGGAGAATACAGTCCATAAAATAGGGAGAAATATCCACTGAGAACACCAGAGCAAACCCACACAAACACAGGGAGGACATGCAGACTCCACACAGAAGGCACCCCAGCCAAGAATCAAACCAGCCAACCCATAGCGGTCAGGCAACACTGCTACCACTGCACTACTGTCTGTGTTAAGTAACAAAAATACAGAAACCACAGATTTTATGAAGAACAGAACAAATATGAGGCAAAAATCTGCAAATGTTTTACAAATGCTGGTGGGTAGAGAATTCAGGCTCTTGTCACTTGGGCCCAAGGTACAGGGTTCAAGCCTTATTCTCTACCCACCACCATGAAGCAACTGGGGCATTTCACACACACACACACACACACACACACACACACACACACACACACACACACACACCTCCAGAATGGCCTGCCATGCGATCCTGTACAGCAGCCTGATTGGTCCTCCATACTGACCCGTGCATGCTGTGATCTCCTGTCAGAAGTGAAGGAGGCTGGAGCCTCCTGCTATTGGTCCAGCCTGTGGGTGATGCAGTCTGGTGACCTTCTGGTTTTTGCAGTCGTCACTGTTCTGGGTTGGAATGGTGGAGTTTCAGACTGCCTAACTGTCTGAAGCTCAGGAATGCCTGAGCATGCATGCTTGGAGTTCTGGTCTGCCTAACACAGCAGTCAGGAACTAAGCACGCATGTGCGGAATCCGAGATATTTTTATTTTTATATGTTCTATGGTGGGGGGAAAAGGGACTTTATTTTATGCATTCTACAGATGGGGGACCCATTTTACAGGTGGGAGGGCTGCGGTCCCACAGTCCTATAGCACGAGCCACCCCTGAGTGTTTGTGTATGTGTGTGTGTGTGTGTGTGTGTGTGTGTGTGTGTGTGTGTGTGTGTGCGCGCGTGTGTTGGGGTTGTATGTGCTTTATCTTGTTCTGAGACTGATTGTTTATGTCAGATATGTCACATTAAGGACTGACAGGATTTATTGAAAATGTACCTGCTCTGTCACCAAAATTGCAACCCAAAAGTTAAAACAACATTACATACAATGGCACTAAAGTTAGATATAAAAGGGAAGTTCTTTCTGAACTCTTTGATTTTTTTTCTAATACCATTCAGAACAAGGCAGGAACCAGCACTGCAGTAAATTGTTGATAAAACTGGAGAAGCACTTTAATTGCAGATGGGTAAAAGAGGAATTTCTTTTTCAGTCACCTTGTACAGCATTAAGTGTACTGACTGTGTATGATAGGTGAGATCTTTATTTGAGAAGCAGTTGGAGTTGAATAACACTGTTATCAAATTGTATCTGCAATTATTAATGTAAACATGAGCCTGCAGTACTGGATGCCTAGAGACACCATTATGCTGATGATAGAAAAATGTCTGGAAGCATCACTAACATGATTTTTAAATAGATAGTTCAGACAGAATATAAGAAATGAAAGGACAAAACTGTAGACTATTTTAAGATAATTCATCAGAGTAACAAAGAAGGCATAAAAAGGCAGTTTAAATACTAACATCAATTGAAATTCCACCAATGAAATGTGAAATGTAATTCAAAACCTTCACACATCAATCAATTAATTAAAATAGTAGGATCACCACAAAGCAGCTTTTTGCAGCATAAATTAAACAATGTAATGGTTCAGTATATTTAACCAGGCTTTTTTTTTAAAAAACACATATACCTTATAGCTTACATATACCTTATAGTTTGCTTCTCGCAGTGGTGGTGCTGCGGTAGCGTTGTCGTCTCACAGTAAGACGCTGTCCGGTTCGATTCTCAGCTAGAGTGTCTTCTGCGTGGAGACATGCATGAATGGGCGTACCTTCATTGAAGGTTGTGCATCAGGGCTGGTAACTCAGCACATAAAAATCAACTACCAATCATTAGTGGACCGGAGTTCTGCTGTGGCAACCCCTAACCGGGAAAAGCCAAAAGACACAACATACCTTATAGTTTGCTATATTTTATCTGCTTTTTCATGTAACATAGGAACAATAGAAATTCCATCATTTAAGCATGGGGGTTACATTGCAGCTAACCTAAGCTGCCACCCTGTTTCTTTTTTCTTTAAAATATTTTTCCAGTCCCCCCCCCACCATCCAATTTAATAATTTCCACTATCCCAAATAAAAACTTATCAAAGTTAGAACAAGTCTGAGAATGTTTATACAGTGCACTATTTTGCTTCTCATTTTTGATATCATTTACATGTTCATATATTCTACATCTTAAGGGACGTTCGGTCTTGCCTACATAAAAGTAAAAACATGTGGCACAGACACTTAAATAGACCACTTTGCTAGTCTTACAATTACCTTTTTTAAAGTAAACTCTGCTATGCATTCTGTTGTTTAGTGTAATGAATTTTTCCTTAAAAATAAAGGGACATTGACTGCAAGCTCCACGTGGCCTTGTACTGGCATCTATTGTACTAGAGCTGTCTATCTTATGTTCCAGGAGCTTCATGAAATTTGCTCCTGTACTATATACAAATTTTGGTTCTTTACCCACCTTATCATAGACATCTTTATTTACCCTAAATATGTTCCAATTGGAATTCAAGGCATTCTTAATCTTTTTGGAAAGATGGTAATATTGTAACACACGTGCTTTCTCATGGGTCTATATTAGAACATCGAAGTTTCACAACTTTGAATGTTCTAATATCGACCCCCTATGAAAATAGCAAAATGAAAGAAAACCAAATTATTTTTTTTTGGGAAAGAATTTGGTTGTCTGTTTCTGTCGCTTCGCTATTTTCACTGCTGTGGTAGAAAGTTATGGGTCGGGTCAGGTAAGTGTGCGATTGGGCACAGGTTAGGTGAGTTAGTGTTAGGCCATGGGTTAGGTATGTGTGCGATTGTGTGGATGTGAGGGTTAGGGTGGGTTAGGTGAATTAGGGTTAGGGCGCGGGTTAGGTATGTGTACGATTGTGTGGATGTGAGGGTTAGGGCAGGTTAGGTAAGTTAGGGTGCGGGTCAGGTAAGTGTGTGATTGTGTGGACGTGAGGGTTAGGGCAGGGTAGGTGAGTTAGGGATAGGGTGCGGGTGAGGTGAATGTGCGATAGTGATGGACCTTAGGGTTAGGGTTTGGGTTAAGGTAAGTGTATAGTTAGTGGTGTTTGTACAGTTTAGTGTAGGGTTAGCTGTAAGAGTTTAGGTGTATGTGTGTGCATTGCTGTTTGTTTGGTCTGCTTGAGTTGTGTGTGTGTGTTTCTGAACAGTGAATTTTTTCCCTAGGAAAAAAATTGCTGTTCTGCATGTTTGATCTTGTCAGCCTTCGCTGAATAGGGGTTGATATTAGAACATTCAAAGTTGTGAAACTTTGATGTTCTAATATAGACCCCTTTCTCATATAAGACCTTGTTGGTGTCAGTGTTACATTCAGTATTACATGGGGCCAAACCCACTCCCAACAGTAGTTTGTAAACAGTACCCCATTTTTTATATATTTCATCTGTTATTTCCATAGCAAATTCTTTGGGGTATCCCCTCTCCTGGAACATAATACAAATTTTATCTAGTTCACTTTTTACATCATCATACTGTGATGTCATACGTGCTACGCTGATAGCTTATCCCTTCACAATACTTCATTTTTTGAGTTATAAGGTGGTTGCTTTGGAAATGTAAATAAGAATTGCAAAACATTTCCTTTCAAAAATTCCTTGATCTAAAACCACTATTGTCATGGAAGATATACATATCTAGAAAACTTATACCTGAACCATCACATTTATATGTAAATTTTAGAAATTCTGTTGTATTATTGAGATATTGTACAAATTGTTCAACCTCAATACTAAGTCCATCCCACAAAATAAAAATATCCAGAAATCTGGTTCTAATTCTATGTCAAAAGGGGCGTTGGAATACATGGTTGATTTCCCATCCCAACAGTACTAATCTCATAGGCATCAATACTAAAGGGTGTAATCAGACTGCCTTGGCCCAGTCTGTTCATATATGAATCGGTGTTCAGTTCTATCACTGTATTCTCCAGTGTGTTTTTCTTATCCAAAATTGGTTTATAGACACCCCTTTGTCTCTTTTCCTGGACCTCTTCCAGTAGTTGGTTCAGTAAGTGATTAGGGTAACCTCTACTGGAAAACATTTCTTTCAATTTATTACATTCATTCACAAACTCATCTTCATTCATTACCATCCTCGCTGCTCATACTAATTGCTCCTTCACTACTGATGTCTTTTTGTGAAGGGGCGGCGACTACTAAAATGTAGGACTGTGTTTAAATACGTTGCTTTTCTATAAATGTTTGCCGAGTAGCATCCATTTATATAATCTTTACTCAAGTTTACTTCCATGTATGCTATACTGTCTCTCCCATAATTGGAAGTGAAGGATAGGAAGTGTGTGGTCTTGTTGAAATATGTTACTAATTCATCTGCTTGGATTTCATCCCCATCAAT
Source organism: Protopterus annectens (assembly GCF_019279795.1). Classification (NCBI taxonomy): domain Eukaryota; kingdom Metazoa; phylum Chordata; order Ceratodontiformes; family Protopteridae; genus Protopterus; species Protopterus annectens. Next base: position 1,231,268,596 of record NC_056745.1, read on the forward strand.
TAACATAAAAATGTCATCCAGGAAACAGGTATAGAAATAGATCTGGTGGGGTGTCTGCTCTGGTTTCATAACAAACTCTTCCTCTCAGTAGGCCATGATGAGGTTTGCTCGACTGGCAAAACAGGGGGAGCCCACGACTACCCCTATTTTCTGTAGGTAAAATTTATCATTAAAAGTAATGAAGTTGCATGATAAAATAATATCTAAGATTTCCTCTACAAGTGTAATTTCTTCTGCTGGTGTCCCTTTCCTTCATAATATCATGCTGACCCATTCTATTCCCTCCTGGGGGGATTGATGAATACAAATCTTTCACGTCCACTGTCAGGAAATTCAAATCCTTGTTGAACTCTAGTCTGTTAATATTAGATAAAAACTCCAAGAGTCCTTAAATATTTGCCCCTCTTGTTTCACATATTTCTTTAGAATGTGATCTACAAATTTAGCACAGGAATATATGATGCTGTTCCTAGCATCCACTAACGGTCTCATAGGTAGGTCGACTAGGGTCTTGTGTATTTTTGGAATTCCAAAAAATATTTCAATTTTTGGTGCTGGCATATTCAAATAGTTAAACTGGTCTAAATCAATTCTTCCATCTATGAACATGCCATTTAATAATACACGTATTATTTCTTTATTTATTTATTTAACATTTGTTGACCAGGAATGTCTGACTATGTTCCACAGATCCTGTTTTCAGCAGAGACCTGGGGAGAAATTCTCCAGAAGCTTGTCTTTAGAATGTGGGAGGAAACCGGAGTCCCCAGAGGAAACCCATGCAAATGCATGGAGAACATGCAAACTCCGAAGAGAAGGCACCCCATCCGAGAATCAAAACGAAGAACCTCTTTCTGTGAGGCAACAGCATTAACCGCTGCACCACTGCACTGCGTATATTAACCTATATGCTGCATTGAGTTCATTTCTTGAGATTTCAGAAGACACAGTACTCTCCAAAATCTTAGTCATTTTAGTTACATAATCAGCCTAGTACATAATCACTAGTCCACCTCCTTTGTCTGGTTGCATTACCCTAAAAGGGGCTTGTTTAAGTAGAGTTAGTGCTTCCTTTTCAGTTCTAGTAATGTTACTTAATTCACCATGCATATGCTTGTTGTTAAGACAGTTAATAATATCAAGTTCACAAATCTGTTCATACAATGCTGGCATAGGATATAATGGGGCTTAAAAGTACTGGCAATGTCCAATATATTCAGCGTTTGGTCATTTTGTCCCAATAGGACTGCCAAGTTCAATTTAAAAAAAAAAAGCTGCTAAACAACACCAAAGAACAAAGTAAAAGTAGAAAAGCAGAAAACCAAAGGTCAGGAAGGAATCGGACCACAAAAATTATAAGCTTTTGTTTGTTTAATAAAACACCACAAACTTCATCAGAATAAATACAAAAACGTGAAACCACCCTTTAAATACTTGTCGTGTGCAAAAAAATCATCCACTGACAAAATGCTTCAAATAATTATTTAAATAGCCATTGTGATGTCATGAAAATTTAAAAATACACTACAAAATTTTTTAACATTGCATATATATAAAAATATGAAAATGTATCTATATAATAGTCAACAATACCAAACAACTGCACACATCAAATAAAGCCCATTTTGTGAGCCGCTTGGCTCACTACATCAAAGCCTTTGTAACTGAAGAAAACAATTGATGTTGATAGTTTCATTTAGTCCTGGAAGGTAGTCTGCTCTTAAAGCCATCTGCCATTTAATTTCCCTGCATTCTAATAAGGCTTTAAAATTACCCACCAAAGGACCACAGACTACTTTATCTAAGACAAAAAATGTAAATTTCTTAAAATTGTTACATAATAAAACGTCTTGCAAGTGCATTATTCCTGTCTTTGTCCTCACTGCCAACGCATGTTCATAAATCCTTCTACTTAGTGACTTGATTGTCTTGCCAACATAAAAACTGGTACAATAATTACATATTGCGAGTTAAATAATACCCACAGAATCACATGTAAACCTGTCTTTTGCCCAAATAACGTTCTTGAAATGTTTCATCTCAACAGAACCTGAATTGGCTATGCATCTACATTGCCTGCAATGACCACAAGCAAAAGTCCCAATAGGGTCTTTGACCCCATTATGTGATGTCTTAGAAGTACTTTCAAGTATACTTCTTATGTTACATACCATTTTATAAGTGAACAAATGTTCATTACCCAGGACTTTCACCAATTCAGAATATTCAAGCAGCACCTTCCAGTTTTCCTTACTAACATGCCTAATAATGTCCATTCCATCTGAAATGGGCAATGGGAAGGCCAGCTCAAATACCTTTTCATTTGATTCACCCTATTTGCTACACTGAAATTACCTTTCAAGTTGGGAATAGCTAAACTGTCTCTGAGAGTTATAACTTCAGCAACAATGTTACGTAACCAGAACAAATCATATCCCCTGGCTATAAAAAAATCCAGTAAGTTTGTTAACCTCACCATCATAGACAGAATCTTCACTGGTCAACTGACTCAACCTTATAAGTTGTCCCTTGACAACCCTTCTTTTCATATGTTGGGGGTGAAGACTGTCCCTGTGCAGGTACTGATTGACAAAGGTAGATTTCCTGTGGATACTACTACTGAAACTAAAACTGTCATCAAGTAGTTCCAAATGAATATTGAGGAAGTCTATTATTTTCCCAAACCATCCCAGGGTAAAATTAAAAAAACTGGTGGAACAATTCAGATCTTGCAAGAATAACTGGAAACTGTCAAGGTTCCCTTGCTACAAAAAAAAAAAATAAAAATAAAAAAAATCATCAATGTAACGGCTGTAAAATAAAATATTCTTTGCCAAAGGATGTGTCACAAGAAATGTCATCTCCCACATAGCCATAACTAGAGTGGCAAAAGAAGGAGCCACTCTAGAACCCATGGCCACACCAGAGATTTGCTGAAAAATGCTAGTTCCAAACTTTAAAAAATTACTTTCCAAAATAATTTCCATCAAAACACACAAAGTGTTGATCTTATCATTGTCAAAGTCAATATGACCAGCCAAATATTCCCTAAATAAATCAATTCCAACTTCTTGATCTATACTTATATAGAGGTAAGTGACATCAAGTGTTACAAAAATATAGTTGACATATCAACATTTTTCAAATTAAATTCACATAACAACTCTAATAGCTGCCATGAATCTTTTAAATACAACCTTGAACTTTGAACAATAGGGTTCAAAATGTTATCTAACCAAATAGAAACTGGTTCAGTCTTAGAGTATGCTGCTGACACTATGGGTCTAAAAGGTCTTCTACATTTGCAGACTTTAGGAATACCAAAGAGAACTGCGGACTTCGGATGTTCAACCTGTAAAAACATATCTACTGAGTCTCCAATACTACCTTGACAAAACAAATCAAATAATAAGGTGTCAATATGCTTGAAACACAATACAACTTAATTTATATTGACCTGTTTGTAGCTTATATGGTCACTCAAAAGTTGCAACATAGCATTTTCATAGTCCACAGTATACATAATAATGAAGACCCCGCCCTTATCTGCCTTCATTACTCTCAAATCCTTGTTAGTAGTAGTTAGTAGTCAATTAATCCTTTCCTCTCTCCCTGAGTAAGATTATCAGTACTGTGGGACCATCTACTAATGTCCCTAAAATGCTGTTCACATAGTGTACCAAGAACTTGTAAGGAAGAGCATAAGGCAGGATTGCAAGTACTTCTACATTTACATTGTTCTGTGGGTAAAACAGAGGTAGACAAACCATTAAAAATGAACTTCAAATTCCATTTTTTTAAGTATAACTTAAAATCCACAAACAAATTTACTACATTCACTTTGTTGGAAGGAATAAATGCAAAGCCACGTTGTAACACCTTGTAGGTGTCATCTGTTAAATTAACATCAGACAAATTTAAAATGTCTATACAAAAATGTAAGCTCTCTTTTTGTTATTTCTGTTCCTGTTGTTCCCTTTCTTCCCTTGTTCCTTCCTGTGTGTGGCCTGAACTTCTTTCGACCACCTTGGGGTGCTCTGCACCCATGATTTGTCCACTAAAAAGGTCAATTCATTGTGAACAAAGCAACACCAACACTGGTAGAATTATTAACAACATTCATATTGCCAGCATCACACTGACTAGAAGCAGAAACAGAAGCAACTACCTCTGTAAGACCATTAGTACTATCAAATGCACCAGTTGGTTTCACAGTCTGTACTGATGTTAAAAGTTTAGGCAAAGGATAGGCAGTCTTGTCTTTATAAGCAGCCAAGTCCCTCTTCAAATTTCTTTGTTTCCTATTAATAATGGTCACCCTCTGCCTATCTACTTTGATGGAAATACCTTCATATAAAGAAGAAAAGCACTGGAAACATTTGGACCCCCTAACTTTCATGTCCAAAGTTTCCATGCCAGTTTTTAAATTAGTAATATTACTTTTATAATTGGCGACCAGCATTTTCATCAGGGTGACACCAGTACCATTAGAAAGTTCAGTCAGTTGCTGGTACAAAGTGTCCCCTTGTTGAACGCAATTAGGAAATTTAAATAATCTTAAGCCACAAGGTACACAGCAGAGTCTTACACATTCTTCTAAATAAGCCACTTCTAACTGCAAAGAAATAATTTTTAAAGAAAGTTTTTCTAAAGAAAATATGTAATTTTTGCAAATGTCAAACTCATCTGAGCAGCTACTTTCAATAGTGGCACTTACTTGTGTTTCATGTCTGTCCAATTTGAAGGGGTTTTCAAACTCACTAAAAGCATGAGAAACCACATTTTTATGTGAAATTGTACTAGCTGAAGTCCCAACAACATCACTAGGACAAGAAATGCCATTACTGGATCCACTGAGGGAAGAAACACCTCCATCTTTGTTTCCCCCAGCCAACTGACTGAGGGATTGCTGTACTGAAGTCAGCATGCTTCTAGCAATACTGCTCTGTAACTGAACTCCTCCTCCTTGGTTACCTTGACAATGAGAAAAGCCTTCATAGATATCTGCAATAATGTTGTCCATAAAGGATCTGTTAGATGCAAGGGATTTGCCTAAGACTGAATGGGTGGTTAAGTTCAATAAACAGTCCTGTGTAAGCTCACTTTCTGCCATAATGCTTCCCAAATGTATCCAAAATCGGGTCTATATTATATCCTCGAATGCTTAAAAAAGTGAACGCTGATTGATAGAACTTATTTTCGCGAAACTGCAAAATATCGAAGCAGCAGAAACTCAAATTTTTTCCTAGGGAAAGAATTCGGTTGGCCGTTTCTGTTGCTTCGGTATTTTCAGTGTTATGGTGGAAAGTTACCGGTCAGATTCAGGTAAGTGTGCGATTGTGTGGATGTGAGTGTTAGGGTGATTTAGGTGAGTTAGGATTAGGGCTCGGGTTAGGTGTGTGTGCGATTGAGTGGACATGAGGGTTAGGGCTGATTTAAGGGAGTTAGGGTTAGGGAGCGGGTGAGGTGAGTGTGCGATAGTGACGGACCTTAGGTTTAGGGTTTGGGTTAAGGTAAGTGGGTAGTTAGCGGTGTGTGCATAGTTTAGTGTAGGGTTAGGTATCAGATTTTAGGTGTATGTGTGTGGATTTCTGTTTGTTTGGTGTGCTTGTGTTGTGTGTATGTGTTTTGGATCAGTGATTTTTTTATCCAGGGAAAAAAATTGCTGATCTGACAGTTCGAGATTGTAAGCTTTCGCTTAAATTAGGTCGATCAATCAGCTTTCGATGATATAATATAGACCCTCCAAAATCAACCAAAAATGGCTAAACATCTCCAAAGAACAAATTAAAAGTAGAAAAGCAGCAAACCAAAGACCAGGAAGGAACCGTACCACAAAACTTATAAGCTTTCATTCATACTGTTTGGGGTTAAAAGAGGGATGCATTTTTATATACAAAAACATACTTTTTTATATATAAAAACTTTTAGTGGTGGTTCTTATATTGGTCTTTATCAATAACAATTTGTTGGAGTTCACTGCTTTTTTATTGCTGGGACATCTGAAAGAACAAGTGATGTGGGTCCAACATAGTGTTAACCTAGTGAGACAGTTTCCATTCATTAATAATGAGCAATGTATAACCCCTTAGTTTCATTGCCTGGCAGAAGGTTGGTTAAGTTAAGGAATGTATTGTTTTACCTGAAGAAGTCTCACCACTGGTGTGTTGAAAGCAGTTTGTTTTACTGGGTTTATTATTTTTATCATATTTTGCAGCATTTATCTAATAAAGAACATATTTATTCAACTTTGAGGTTATCTCACATTCTTCTGGAGGCACACTGGTTGCAATCATTGTTTTAAGCTTCCTGGTTTGTGTCTGTCTACATGGCCTCTGAGGATTCTGTGAGTTCCCCAGTATTGTCCACACAAAATAATGACATTGGCAATCTCACACTACTTATAGGAATTTTGAGCCGAGTAGAGGACATTTCATTAAGACTTAATTCCATTGTGAAGGCTACTCCAATCCAGCAGCCTTCCAACCCTATCTATTCCACTCAGGATTTCAGCCAAAACTTGGACCAGAATGAGAGAGGGGACAACAACATACAGAATGGAAATTGGAGAATCGATCAAATAACATCAAATACCGAACTGGAGGAAAAGCACGAACTACAAGAATGACCGGTATTCAACAGCCCTGCTTCAATAAGACAAGAAGTACCCTCAGGGCTTATTAGGGCTCCATCCTTAAATGCATGGCTGAGAGAGCCTGTGTCCATCCAAATGCCTTCTGTTAGCACTGGATCAGAGCAATCGGCTAGGGGGAAACTGATATCACACAACTACTGAAGCAGTTTGACCAGAAATTATTAAAATATAAGACGTTGCAATTAGAAATTGCATATTTTAATGAGTGCATGAGTGAAAATATCACTCCAAAGGGGCTGAGGGTATGGCAGTTCCCTACAGGACTCGAGGAGGGATCAGAATTTCACATGGACTTACTGAAATTATTTGACAACAATGGACATGTGTTACTTGAACTAATGTGTAAACACTACCAACGAACAGCAGATAAACTAATGGATGAGGCTACATTATTAGACAACCAAATTAAAAGAGATGTGGATTTTCATAGATATAAATTTGATTACGAAAGATCATTTGTCAGCATTGAAGTACATATAGCCAAAGTAAAGAACTTTAAGCTAAAAAAGCTTAAGAGTGACAAATACGCCTATGAGATGGGTTCCACCTATCCGAAACTGGCATGATTGCAAACAGGATCATTGATTGGCTGAACGGACTTGAGAGGAGGGCCAACAAACAACACTACTAGACCAGTAAGTGTTAATCACCAAAATGAACAGCATGAGGACAACAGTTCTCAACAGCGATACGAGGGTGCAGGAACAGGACATAAAGGGGCGAACAGAACACAACAGAAAGAGGGACCAAATGATTTCAACAGTGAACAGCTGAATTTGGCTAATTCCACAGAAGAAGAGAGCCAAAATATTTGGTGACCTGTCTCAACCTACAACTTGAGGCAGCGGCCGAACAGGACTTATTTCAACAGCAGGGAAAACTGGAAATGTTAAGCAATGCTGTAGTAAGTGACTTGTTTTCATGTAGGACCATTTTTAACACAAATAAGGACTTTAAAGTATTTAATTTCACTGATTTGACTACTGACTCAATGTTAGTTGATTTATTAGCTAAAGGGCAGTCTTTTGTACCAACCTAGAGAACGGACTTGTCAAACACATTAATTAATTTAAAACTGTTTGTAAGAAAATTGAACTTGGCAGTCCTATTGGGACAAAATGACCAAACGCTGAATATATTGCACATTGCCAGAACTTTTAACCCCCAATTACATCCTAGACCGGCACTGTGTGAACAGATTTGTGAACTTGATATTATTAACTGTCTTAACAACAACAAGCATATGCATGGTGAATTAATTAACATTACTAGAACTGAAAAGGAAGCACTAACTCTACTTAAACAAGCCCCGTGTTAGGGTAATGCAACCAGACAAAGGGGGTGGATTAGTGATTATGTACTACACTGATTATGTAACTAAGATGACTAAGATTTTGGAGAGTAATGTGTATTCTGAGTTCTCAAGAAATTAACTCAATGCAGCATATAGGTTAATATGTGTATTATTAAATGGCATGTTCATAGAGGGAAAAAATTATTTAGACCAGTTTAACTATTTGAATATGCCAACACCAAAGATTCCAATATTTTTTGGAATTCCAAAAATACACAAGAGCCTAGTCGACCTACCTATGAGACCATTAGTGGATGCCAGGAACAGCATCATATATTCCTGTGCTAAATTTGTAGATCACATTCTAAATAAATACGTGAAATAAGAGGGGCAAATATGTAAGGACTCTTGGAGTTTTTATCTAATATTAACAGACTAGAGTTCAACAAGGATTTGAATTTCCTGACAGTGAATGTGAAAGATTAGTATTCATCAATCCCCCAGGAGGGAACAGAATGGGTCAGCATGATATTACGAAGGAAAGGGGGGCCAGCAGAAGAAATTGCACTTGTAGAGGAAATCTTAGATATTATTTGATCATACAACTTCATTACTTTTAATGATAAATTTTACCTACAGAAAATAGGGGTAGCCATGGGCTCCCCCTGTGGTGCCAGTCTAGCAAACCTCATCATGACCTACTGAGAGGAAGAGTTTGTTAACAAACCAGAGCAGACACCCCACCAGATCCATCAGGGATAGGGAATACAAGATTACACATAAACTTAACTGTCAGTCTAAAGCTGTGGTCTATGTAGCTCAATGCCAGTAATGTTCAGCATTCTACATAGGAAAGACTGACAGGACGTTTAAGGAAAGAGTTTATGAACACGTATATGTTCATAGTTAAGTACCAGGTTATCTGCCCGAGGGCATCTGTAAGCCTAGCCAGAAAATGTTGGCTTTCGCCGCCCCCTTAGATTAGTTCTCTGTGCCTTTGTCCAGCAAATCCATTAGTTCCCTGTGCCTCTCTCCAGCAAAGTCACTGCAGTGATCCCCGGGGTAAACTTACTGTTTCCCATCCACTCGTTAAGGTTTCTCTTGAAGAGTGTTAGTGAGGGTCTCTGCCTAATATAGATTGGAATCCTGTTCCAAAGCATGGAGAGTCTCTAGGACAGGAATCTATGCATTCAGCAAGTCCTATTTATCATTGTGGTGAGGTTTAGATCCCTAGAGCGTGTGGCTCTCAGGGATTTGTTTTTTTTTTAGGTGGAGCATGTCCATCAATTCTGGGTTGGACATGGCCTTGTATGTCAGGCAGAGATCACCTCTGAGTACATAAAGAAGGGGAGCATGGAAAATGCTTTGAGCAGGCACAGGCAGGAATACATAGACCATCGTTTTAAGTTTAAGGCAATTGACAGTGCCATTCCACATGGGAGAGGAAGTCTGGATCGCTGTACTTGGAAAAACTAGAACCGATTTGGCAACTCAGGACTAAGGCCTACATCTATCCTGGTTTGAATGAAATCTACTCAATCATGTGTATATTAAAGTTAAAAAAACTTTGAGGTAATGGTTAAGAGTGTGTAATAGGTTACAATTGACTGAACTTGTATAAAATGGGGCTAACATAAATTAAGGTGTGTCCTTTTAGATAGGACTATTTTATTAATTTTACATTGCATATATTAACATTGTAATATACTTTGTGGGATGCTCAAAAGGGAAGAGTACTCACATATAAAATATAAAATCTATTAAACTTTTAACACCTGCTATGGTGATTTGTTATGTAAGAAATGTATTTTTTATATATATTTATATATTTTTTATACTGTAAAAAATTGTAATCAGTTCATTGAAACACATATTTTTAGCCTGATGGTATGATATGGTTTTAGTTTCAGGACCTTTTTTAACCCATTTATGTACATAGGCAATACTGTTTGGGGTTAAAACAGGGATGCATTTTTATGTACAAAGACAGACTATTTTATATATAAAAGCTTTTATTGGTGGTTCTTTTATTGGTATTTATCAATAACAATGTTTTGGAGTTTACTACTTTTTTATTTCTGGGACATCTGAAAAAACAAGCGGTGTGGGTCCAACATAGTGTTAACCTAGTGAAAAGGTTTCCATTCATTAATAATGAGCAATGTATAATCCCTTAGTTTTATTGGCTGGCAGAAGCTTGGTTAAGTTAAGGAATGTATTTAAATGCCGGAAATGTGAATGAATCGTTTTACCTGAATAAGTCTCACCACTGGTGTGATGGAAAGTGCTTTGTTTTACTGAGTTTATTATTTTTATCATATTTTGCAGGATGTATCTAATAAAAGACATATTTATTCAACTTTGGAGTCATATCACATTCTTCTGGAGGCACACCAGTTGCATTCCAATCAATGTTAACGTCGCCTAGGATTACAGTTTTATAAGAGATAGTCTGGGAGATTCATTAGAGAATAAGTTCCAGCTTAGGGATATTGTTTCCAGGTGGTATATAAATGGAAACAACAGCTAATTTCTTGTGATTATTCACTTTACAATTGACAAAGAAACCTTCAGCAGGGTGGAAATTTGGAGGTGAGATTGTTAGAGGATGGAGGGAGAGCTGGTTTAAATAGAGAATAGCAACAACTCCATCTCTTTTCTTTAGTCTATCTTGATGGAAGACATTATAGCCTGGGCTGAAGAATTTTAGAGTCTGATATGTGAGGCTTAGGCCAGGTTTCAGAGAGAGTGAGAATATCTGGGTTGTGTAGGGAGATCAAGGCATGAAAAGGGGAGACTGTATTCATGATGCTTTAAATCCTCATAGATAGAATAGAGAAGTTTTTGTAGGATTTGGATTTGAAAGTCTGAGAGATTGTACTGGGGGTAGAAATTAGGGTGTGAGAGGGGAGAGTAGATGGAGAAGGATTGAGATCTTGTCCAGGGTTAGGACGTATATCACTGATAGTAACAGGTTAAGAATGAGGAATGTGAGAAGTGTGGTGGAAAGAATGAAGGATGTTTTTAGTTCTAGATTTAGGAAGGAGTGTAGGTAGTTGGAATATCTTAATTTTATGCAGGGTGCAAACAGGATGATAAAAAAAGTGAAGGGGTTATATGGACAGAGTAAGTAGCAGAGTGATCGCTTTGGAGGTAGGAGATAGTAGAGTGTCTGTGCATGAGGATACAATGATAAGGGGTAGCAATGGGGGTAAGATAGAGAAGGGAAGTAATACGAATAATTATTAGGAAGCTATTTGAAAGTTTTAGCTTAGGGAGGGACATGCTGGGTTATGGTAGGGGAAAGGAAGATTAACTGAACAGATTTGTAGCTATGAATGATTAATGAAGAGGTCTTTTATATGATTTGTTGTTTAAAGTATAGTGGAAAGGATGTTTGATTTGAAGGTTAAAGAGGAAGTTGGGAGGAGAAAGGAGGTGTGGACAATGAGGAAAGAGTATAAGATTAGAGTATGTGGGGTGGGTGGGAATGGGGTTAGGGTGGGGAGGCAGAGTGAGCCCAAGTGGAGCGAGGGCAACGGAGTGGGTGGGCCTGAGTCTTGGGAGACCATAAACAAAAAAGCCAATCAGTGCAACTGTAAAGGAGAAGAGAAGGCTTTAGACTGTAAAGGACAAAAATCTAAGGAAAGACAGAGGTTTAAAACAAAAAGACGGGTGCGGAGGGAGCCAAGGTAAAGATGTTATAATAGAGTAGAACAGAGAGATTAGATTAGGATGAGGGAGGTAACAAGGGATGGACAATTGGAAAGTATCTGAGTAGTGTAAAAATAGAGTGTGGATGAGAGCCAAAATAAAAAATTAAACTAAAAAAATATAGCTTAGTTAAGGCTATAAGCACAGATTAAAATAGAGGAGGGGGGAGTGAAAAAAAGGAGTTGAAATAGAGGGAGAGAGAGATTGTTTGTAGCAGTTAAGGAGAAGGGAAAATAGCATATGGGGAAAATTATTTATAAGTACAGAAGACACATAGAAAGTACCAAGCGCCTTGTGTAATATTATTAGAAAAGCAGAATGAATCAAAGGAAAAATAAAACAATATGCAGCAGAAAGAATATATAGTAACATTATGTTTGAAAAACCTCACTGAGTTTCACACATGCACATACACACACACACACACACACACACACACACACACACACACACACACACACACACACACACACACACAAACACACACACATCAGCATATGTACAGACACACACAGACATACATATTCTCTTACACACATGTACACCAAGAGAGAGACACACACACACACAGACACACACACACACACACACACACACCAGTCATCCAATATGTATGCTTCTACCCTTCAATGAAGGATACAAATTTCTCTTGGTATCTTGCAGAGAAAGTGATTTCTCAAGGAAGTGTGCATTTCTATGTCATTGTTTTTATGTCTGTGCTGTGTCTCTGCAGTTATTTTAATCAGTATTAGCTTGCTTTCTGGAGGTCTGCCAGTGGGGCAGATGTCTGACAGTAGTGCACAGCACAAATAATTGAGAGACTCAGATATGTAGTGATTCGGGTAAGGGCTTCTTCTTTTTCTTCTTTCTTAATTTCTCCAGTATTTTCTACAGCAAAGTATTATCACAAATGCTGGCAGGAGGGTGATTTATATATATATATATATATATATATATCTATATATATATATATATATATATACATATATATATATATATATATATATATATATACATATATACATATATATATATATATATATATATATATATATATATATATGCATCCACTACCATTATGACAGGACATTTGCCTTTAAGTACATAGTACATATATGTAGTTGATGTGGTGGACAATGTCTGCCTTTGTAGAACCGTTTTCCTGTACTGGATACTATCCTGAAGGTTGCAATCTAACCCCCCAAAAAAAAAAAAAAAAATCAAATATCACATTTTAGGTGGTCACATATTGTGCAATCTATTTCTTCTGCTGCAGTCCTCCCTTTTTGCATTTAGTTAACTTCAACTCATTGCGATGCTGATGACTTTATTACACCAGTACTTTCTGTCATCATCTGCTTCTGTAATTGTTTATAATTTCATATTCATTAATTCAGTAATGCTGTCTATCCATCTTAGCCTCTGCTCTTGTTTGATAGTGTAAACGTGCAAAGAAAGATACAATCAGTCTGCATTCAGTCTGCAGGTGCCTTTACGTTTGCATTTTGTGAATGAGACTTGATGTATATTATCTTACTGGAACATCTTTCTCCTTTACTGTCGTATTAGAGGTATAAACGTAGCACTGTTTTGGCTTGTATATAGTTAGTTTATAGGTGCCTTTGATTAGAACTGAACCTTTGGAGTGACTGTTGATTTGGCAGTCATTATCTTATTTGTTGTCTCTCTCCTTTCCTCTTCATGGTACTAGTGAAGCATGCAATAGTGTTAGGCAGCTTTCAACATTTCCACCCACTGCCTGCAGAGTCCACCAACTAGTGAAAAATGTCTCACCCACATCAATTGCCTGTCTGCACTTGAGAAAGTGATTGATTTCCAAAGGAAGAGTGAACAGTTGTTACATACTAGTTCTTCCAACCCACTCACCTCACAAACCACCATGTTGGTGACACATTTCCATTCCTGCACAGCAGTGACTATCACTGATGGCAGACTTGCATGCTATACTCCACTCATCTGGCGTTATATTATTATATTGGATATAGAGCTGTGTCATATATTAACTTCTGCTGTCTTTACTGATGATGCATTCTTTGTATAGTACAATATTTTTCTTAACTAAATACAAGTAAAAGTTATGATGAAAAAATGGCTAAGAATCATGCTGTTAGAAAATACCTTTTGCTGTCAAGAGCTTGCTAGAATTTTAAGTACATTGTCCAACTTCTACTTGAGTGGAAAAATAACAAAATAACTGATAGCATTCCTCACTGAGCTGTAGGAACTGTTGTGTCTCCATGTTACCTACTTGTGTCTTGTAAAAACAGGACAGTAAGATTCACAGGATGGTATTTGCAAGACCATTAAATACTACCAGAAAGTATATTCTGATTGAACATAAATATAAACATTGCATCCATCCTCGTTTTTTTTTTTGCTCAGGTCATGTTTGGAAATGGTCTAAGAAAGATCAATTCACTTACACAGTTAACAAGGAAAAAAAGAAAAATCCCTTTTCCAACACAGTAAACTGAGACACTGAACTGTACACTAATAACATCCACAGATATGCTTAGATAATACGATGAACAGAGTATATCTGCAGCTTTACTCCAGTTCAAAGCTGTGAAATTCATAGAAAGCATGGAATTACTAGCTGCCAATATTAAAACTTTTGATTCAAATACAACACTAGTTGCTGATATTGGAAATTTTGATTCAAAGCAACACTCCCCACTAAGTCATCTACTATGCATCTGACTGAACAGCATGAGAACTCACTGCATTGTATCAGCATCCTGCTTAAGTGGGTCTTGTTTAACATTTACCTCCTGCTGAAGTCAGCACTTTAATTTCTGTTCTGCTCAGAGAGCATGGACATAAAAAATACAACAGTGGATGGTATTTAAAAAAAACATCGCAAAGCAAATTGGGACAAGGCAACTTTTCACATGAATTGACATTTGCTTCTGATGCAATTCAGCTATGGATTTTGCTCCCTTGTGCAACTTTTAAAATAAAGGCTTTCTTGTGGGGCTCCAGGCTATTATTTTAAATGGAGAACAGTTAACTCTGAGCTATAGGGTTTAAGTCCCATAGCAGGCAAGTATATTTAAGATTACCTCCAAAATGTAAAATTTTAACTGTAGGACTATGAATATAATAATTTGCAAAGACTGATAAGTGTTACTAGCAATGAGATGGCAGCCATCACAGCAAAGGTCTCTTTACAAATAGCTTTTGCACAGTAGTAGGTATTGCAGGCATTTCCTACGTCTAAGTACAGCTTGAGCCAAAAAAGTGATTATTCAGGGACACTGTTTTACCAGTCATGAAACAGAGTTACATTTGTCAGGAGTTAAATTTTTTAGAATTATATCTGTGTTAAACTAGTATCTTCTCGTTAATGGGTTCTATTATGCTTTTGTGTACATGCAAAATTAAACCAGACCCTAAATGCTGAATCCGCAGTAAAGCAAAGTGACAGCATTATAAGTAGTAAACAGAAAAGGAAATACACTTTTGTGTGGTAGTTAACACAAATTATTAAGGCTTTGAGATATTCACAAGCTCCATATTCCAGCTTAAGGTACAGAGTTTGATTCCTTTCTCCTCCCTGTGCCTACCATGTGACCTTGAAAAAGTCACTCACTTAGGCAACCCTCCTGGGATATCCCTAAGAAAGGATTCATGTCCAGTGGGCTTACCTGATTGCAAATGAATAAAAAATGAAGGGATGATGAATAAATGTTCAGACTGAAAATGTCTTGCTTCTTCCCGTACTGAGACAGTTCAGTTTCTGGGAAAATTAAAAAAGAAAAGTATTTCCTTTTATTGTGATTACTTTGGACTGATGCCTGAACAGGATATATGTGGAGACCATAAGTAATGTTTGTTAATGCAATCATCATAGAAAGTAAGTAATGGTAGAAATCTTCAAAAATCAAATAAGCTGTTGTAAAGAGTTAGACAACATGATCATCTAATGTAAGAAACTACATCTGAATGGAATCATTTGTCTTGGATGGGGAAGGTTAACTGAACCATGTCATACTTAAGGTGCTGGATCAATAAAGTTACTGCTAGAACAATACTAGCATTCAAGTTGGAAAACACTGATAAAGCTGTTACTGTTTCTTTGCAAAGCAATGCACACAGCAGAACATACAAGAAAAATATGTTCAGGTAGGGAATACATATGTTGCAGAGATCAGGTATAAGCTCATGTCAGAGGTAATGACATTGTTAAAGGTAGAATGACAGGAGATCCTCAAAAAACTAATACTCTAGGAAGAAATTTAATTCAGCACAAAGATATGTAATGTGTTAGGGAAAAGTGGCATTTTGATGTACTTTGTGATTATGCGCAGTGCTGCATTATGAAGAATATGTTTTGTCAAGCATTGCAGGAATTTGCAGTGTGCTGCATTTTAAACAATGCACAGTGTACTGCATTTAAACAATGCACAGTGTACTGCATTTAAACAATGCACAGTGTACTGCATTTAAGAAGTATGTAGTGTGCTGCTTTTGGAAAGGATGCACTGCATTTGAGAAATGTGAGGTTTGCTGTACTTGAAAAGTATGCTATATGGTTTAACATGCACTTTGATGCATTTAATCAATATGCAGTGTTTTACATTGGGAAGTTTGCTGTGCAATATATCTGACGACTATGCAGTGCTCTGCTTTTGGGGAATACGCAATATATTCTTCATCCGAGAGTTATGTCTTGTGCTGCATTTGGAAAATACTCAGTGTATTTCATCTGAAGAATGTGTGTTGTGCTGCATTTGTGAAAAATGAAGCATGTTTCACCTGAGGGACGTGTATTATGCTGCCTTTGGGAAATATGTTATGTGATACATGTACAAAGTAAGAATCCCAAAACAGAGCTAAGAATAAGAAGTGAACAGCCTCAGAGGAAAGAGGTTGAATGGAAAGAAAAGTACATTGCACCTTTAAGTTGTTAACATTTTCTTCACTGCAGTAAGACTGTCAAATGTAGGCAGTTATGATTAACAAACTGCACAATGAATACTTTTGTTAGTGTCTAAAATAATGATGGTACTCGTAGTATATAAAATAACCATACCCACAAACGGCATCATCTGTTTACAGCTCTATGCAAGGGCGGCAAACTGAAACTACAGTTTAAGTATAAAAGTATATGTTTGAACAGATGAATATCGCAGTGTAATAAGCTATATGGGATGTGCTGTCTAGGATCGGACCAACCAGCCAGTGTTCAAACATCTGCGGCAACCTCCAAGTCCCAGCTTGAGGAGAGCAATATGGAATCAGTAAGTAGGGCACCAAGACTTCAGAGCTTTCTAGCTTCAAAAGAGGGAGGCTAGTGCCCTAAATTATAAAAATACAAAATCTTGGCCTAAAAAAAATGGTGATGGAGATAAGACGTGTCTATTACGTATTTGAACATCTATTGTTATGGTAAGTTTATTAAACAACTATACTATGGTCATCATTAGATCACTGTTGCAGTAGCCTAAGCTATATGGGACAAATACAAGAACTTAGTAAGAAAGGGGGGGTTGGAAGGATCAGAATCTAGGAGCCCCTAGAACATAGTCCAAGAAAAACCTGCTTTGGGCATTGAGAGATAATGCAGTTTGTAGTGGTTATTAAAGGTGTGTACAGATGACGAAGTTGCTGCCTGTACAATATTTCTAGAGTCCACCCCTTTCCATTAAGCCATAGAAGTAGCAACAGCCCTGGTAGACTGGGACCTGACTTTGCCTGGAAATGTATTGTTAAGGTGAAAATAAAACAGCAATAGCATGAGACAATCATTTTGCAATTGACAGTTTTGACACTGAAGGTTTTTGTCTTGGTAATGCAGTATATGAGTTGCTTGTGGACATCCAGTGTGTTTAAATTTCTTTTGCCCTCATTTTTATATTCTGAAAAGAAAACATGGAGATGAATTGCTTGGCACATTGTAAACTAAGAAACAGCCCAAGGCAAAAAGGAAGGACTTGTTCGCAAAGTAACTCTATCCTTGTGAATAATGAGAAAGGGGTGATTTAGCATTAAGTGTGTGTAACAAAGATACTTCAAATGATTAGCCTTATGAACAGGCTCAAAAGGAAGCAATCTAAGGTTTTACAGTACAAAATGAAGATCCCACAAAGGTGTCCCCTGCCTTCTAAGTGGATTGATGTGAAAAACCCTTTTCAGAAACTGTTTTACTTGAGGGAGGGTAGAAAGGAGAATTTAAGGGCAGACAAGCACAGACAGCAGAGAGGTGAATCTTGATAAAAGATTAAGAAAGGCCAGAGGATAACAACTAATACAAATTCTTGTAAAAGCATAGCAGACGGATCCTTAAAACGATCATGTTTCTTGTCTTGGAATGAGCTAGAAAATATGTTCTACTTACTCAAATATGACTTTCTAGTATAAGGCTTGTTTGTCTGGTTACTACCTAATACACATCCACAGAAAAAATATTTCAAAAGTACTAAAATTCTATCATCTAGGCATTGAAGTGATGAAGTTGAAGGTTCAGATGTGTCAAACAACCCCTGTCCTGTGTGATTAGGTACATTTTATGAGAAAGCATTTGGTGATTGCCCTTGGCCATTTTCTAAAGAAGAGTGAAATTCTGTTGTCTGGCCAAAAAGGATTCTCCATAATTATCTTTGTGGAGTCTATTTGAATCTGTAAAAAAGTCCCGGTTAACACGAGAAGGGGTGGAAAAGCTTACTGGAACACTCCCATTCATGGTAATGAAAAGACAGAGAAGTCTTGCAGGCCAGTGCCCAAGGATCACTGGAGAAGACCTTTTTTAAATGTCTGCTGTGGCTAGAAACAAACAGATCTATTTAAGGAGCTCCCCACAGATCGATAAATTCCTTGAAGACTCCTGGGTGGAACTTCCATTTGTGAGAGTCTGTCTTTGACCTGCTCAGCTTGTCTACAATAATGTTTTGCTCTGAAGGAATGTAGATAGCCTAGAGAGAGACAAACTGTGATGGGTTGCTAGTTCCTAGGCTATAATAGCTAGTCTGCAAACGGGGTAGGACACAATTCCCTCTTGTCTGTTTTTTACCACATCACTGTGGTATTGCCTGTGATTATTAGCAGAGGGAATGGATCTAAAGATGGTTTAGAAATTTAAGAGCCTTTGTAACAGCCGTCAACTTTTTTGTCATTTATGAGCTTTTTTGTCTTACTTGTTCCAAAGGACCTGAATTTTCACCCCCTTGGACATGGATCCCCCAAACAATGTTGGAAGAATCTGTAGTTACAGACTTAGAAGAGACTGGAAGGAAAAAATGGAAGACCTTGGTAAAGAGACAACTGATTCACCCATCAGAGTAACACCTTTTTCACAAACCCCAACACTGGGATCTTAAATAAAAAGGGTGCTGGTATGTCCAAACTAATTTCACAAACACTGATTCTTTTTCATGTGGTGTCTGGCCAAATGACTGTAGAAAATAATAGAGGGCATGAAATCTAGAATTCTGCAATATCCCTTACAAATAACAAAGTATTCCATTGTAGTGTCAGTGTCACAACAGGTAGTCCACTAATCTTTGGTAATGGGAGACCAGAAGTCTGTGGGTTCTATTCCCAGTCCAGCTGACTGTACTACTGGTACTACAATATAGCATTTTTGAGAGGGTGCTGCACTTATGAGTGTATCGTCCTCTGAACTTATTCTCAAATCAAGGTTCCATCTGCTTGAGTTGCCGGTAGCTCAAGTGGATGTAAAAGATCATGTGGCATATATAAAAAAGAGGATGAGAAGTTTCCTGATACATGGCAAAATTTCCCCTAGTAGTAGAAATACCATCTTGAATCTCTCTAGAAAAAAGGCCACTAGCCTAGTGGGTCCAACCTGGTCAACAAAACTATAACTAAAAATAAAAAAGTCTGGTTGGAAAATATCAAAAATTGCTCCTTGTAGCATTCTACTTTTCCCTGAGGAAGAGTTGTCATCATTAGAAATGTGTCTGTTAAATATCTCTTAAACCCAGCCCGTGAGAGGGAATGAGAAATGATTTTTCTATGTTTACTTGAAAATTCATGCTGAGAAAAGGGCTTTTTTACCCATGTCAGAGACAACTTGTGAAAGAATCTGAAAAAATAAGGCTATCGTTTAAATATGGGAATTTGTGAATGCCCTGCAACTTCTAATGATCTCTTACAGGTATTACAGGAGACAGGTACTTTATACACACTCTTGGAACTCTGCACAAACCAAAGGGTAAAGCAGAAAACTGGAAATTTAAACAAGATGCATAAAAATGTAAAACGCATCTGAAATCTTTGAGATTTGGAAAATGATGATAAGCATCTTTTAAATCAAGAGATACCAAAAATAAGAGGTGGAATGAAAGGTAATAGAGTCTGTAGGGAGATCATTTTAAATTTGAGATTTTTATGTGAAAGTTTAGAAAAGAAAGGTCCAGGACAGGTCTCCAGGTTCCTTCTTCCTTTGGCGCCAACAGGATTCTTGAATATAATCCTTTCCACTCTGATTTGGGGGAACATGTACTATAACCTCCAGAGAAAGCATCTGATCTTGAATAGGAGAGAACAGGGAGGTTTAATTGCATGAATGAAGAGAAAAGCCTTGGAAAGGAGGAAGGTAATTCCATTGTCAGTGTGGGAATTTTTAAATGATTTTCTGAACCCAGGTATCTGAAATTATCTGGTGCCACAGACAAAACTGAAGACCTAAACTCTGGGATAGTTTTACAGGAATGATGTGATGAGGAGGGGAGAACACATGAATGGGTGATATAGTCATTATTTATTTCTTTGATTGTCCTATATTTTGCTAGGACTATCCTTTCTCCTTTGAATATCCCTGCTATTGCTTTTTAAAATGTTGTTTACCAGTAACTTGATGGGAATGATTATGCTGTTTCCTGAACAGGAAGAAAGGTTTCAACAATATTTTAGCAAGGAGGGGAGAAAAATCTGGGTAGACCCCTGAATTTACTTTCTCCTTTCATCAGACCTTTTAAGGACCTCAGCAGATGAAGGACCAAATATATCTTTATAGAATTCAGAATCTCAGATTTGACATCTAGTAATTTCTGAGAATATAGCCAGGTAAATATTTTCATCACTGACCTAGTGACGGCAGCTTTAGAAACACCATCAACAGTGTCATAAGGATATTTTTTGGGAAAGGTTTGGATACCCGAGACTCAGATGATACCAATAAATTAAAGGATGTCTTAGTCTCTGAAGAAGAAAAGCCAATAATCGACTTTCTCATATTGTCAAAAAGAATCCAAAGGAAACTTAGATGTGAGCCTAACAATTCACTGTTCTGAAGAGTATGGCAGAAGTTGGCAAACTTTTGTTTCAAACCCAGCAAAGGCTTTTACCTGCTTGTCAGAAAGAATAAGGGTAGCTGCACTAACAGTTTTGTCAGAAGGTGATCTTGAGAGATACATAACTGCAAGATCTGACCTGCTGTTAGAAAAAAGTTGAATTTGTAGGAGTGGGATAAATGATACAATTTATCAGACATTCTGAAAGTTGGTGGCTGATTGTCAGGCAAATTGCTGGCTATAAAAACAGTATCCTTTAAGGCTGGCACACAGGAAGAATAACTACAGGTTGAAGAATACCCACCTGTAACAAATCTTAATATCTTTGCTGGGATTCTTGTATTTCCTTTTTCCCACTGAAACAAATCCTTCTTCAGGCAATAGTATCAGAAAAAGACAAATCATCAGGAACAGAAATCTGAGGGATAACTTTCCTCAGAAACAGATTCCTCATTCTGTTGAGTGGGAATTTGATAAACACAGTTTAAGTCTAAATCCATTCCTTCAAACTGGGGATCAAAATCTAAGAGAAAGGAAAATATTTTCCTTTTTAAATGAGAAGATTCAGCAAATAAAGACTAAAAGGCCTTAAAGTGACCTTTAACAAAAGACATAACATCTTCGTTATCTGCTTTAGAAGAAGATAAATGTCTAACTTTATGTTTTCTTTTTCTGGGAAACACCCCAGGAGAAGAGTGGCTAGAAGAATGGTCCCATCCATAAAGCTTGTCATTTTGGCTTAGAGAAGGAGCATCCCCCAGTCCCTTCCCCAGTGCTGGCAAGACTGTTTCTCCCTTACCTGACAAGGGCAGCCGATCAGCTGCAGATGACATGCCTGCCTCCCAGTCCATAGTGGATTTCTGAGAAGCAGCATCAGGGAGACCAAGAATAAGTAATGATCAGTCTGAGAAACAACAGATGGGCAGGGCAAAATCATATCAGTGTCTGAAATGAAGATGAATCCAAAGCCAAGAAAGAAACCTCCCTAATAAAATTTCTCTTCTTGTCACTCGGTGGGGGGGGGGGGGGCATTCAAGTTACAAGGACCCAGTTATATGTCCTTGTCATAAAATATGTCTGAAATGTAGCTATCTAAGCTTTGTAGAGACAGTCTTAACTCCTGACAGGAAACTTAAGTTTTGAGTTATTTCTTTTCTTTTTTTTTTAAGTGACAACCACCAAAAACACTAATCCTAGTGTCTAACAACACTTCCTGACAGAATAATGACAGTTTTCCTCAAATAGAATGATAAAACCCAGGACCATCTCGTTAACAATAAAGTTAAGTTCTGAGGTAAATTTGTTTAGTGCCAACCACCACACACAATAGCAGCAGTCCTAAATAACACAAAAAATAATGAATGATAAGGGATTCTCCACAGGGACCCGGGACCATCTCTCTACTGAAAAAAAAATGACTGTCAAGTGGTAGTGGATCTTAGAAGAGTTGGTGAAATAACTTGATTGGAAAAATAAGTTTTGAGGTAAAATAATGTTAATGGCAACATCCAAAACTGCAAGTCCTAGGCCCACAGATTTTGGGAAAAGTAAAACTTTTTCTCATAAAATTAAATATTTGAAAGGTATTTCTAACATTGAGCAATGAACAGAAAAAAATTAAGACTTGAGATAAAATTCTTAGGTACAACAACTAAAAACTAGTTCTAGCCTCTAGTCAATATTTTTGACAGAAAATAACTTTTCTCCATAAAAATGATGCAGTGGAAGGTATTCTGTCATGGAGCACGTATCTGGCCAGTGGTGAACTGTTAGCCGACTGTTGATCACCCAACACCCACAAGGAAGAATGCACTTTGAATGCAAGACATTTCTGAAGGTTTGGACCATATCCATCGACTTTATATTGCTCTTTTTGAGCTGTTCAGTTGTTATAAAGCATGCTAGGTACCCTATAATTCTGGAAGCTAATGGCTGGTTTGATCCTCGACAGGATGTCTCATTTAGCTTAGGCTATTGCAACATTGATCTAATCATGAACATTAGAGTGTTTTGATTTAAAATTATCTCTGCATTCTTTTCTAGAACAGTCCTTTGATGACTAAATGTAACGGGTTTAGTTAATCACTATTCACATTTCTGAGTGCCACATTAGCCAGAGCTGTGGCATACATGACTTACTTGCACTTAATAAGATTTTTGTACCCAGTATAGGTAGTAACTGGACTAGCAGCCCAGGGTATCATTAGGGAGCCTAGCTTAAGTTCACAGTTGCTACCAAGCACAGTCTGGTTAAGTGACTTGCTTAAGGTCACACAACAAGCAAAGGACAGCTGTGGGAATGTTTTACAGAAGATACAGCTCACAGACTTAACTTTGTGAACCAACTGTCAGAAAACCCTGCCCTGTTATTATAAAGAATAGTAGGCTTGCATTTACAGCACATTCTACCAATCACCACTCTTTTTACTGAAGCCAGTTAGGGCAAATCTTGAGCTTCATGCACTGGGTAACTCTTATGCTGAAAGTGTCCAGACACTGCTGAAATAGCAATCAGGCTGAGACAGAGTAAAATATGTGAGCATGTTTTGATGCCCTGTCTATAAAATAGTCTCTGATCTCAACTGCCTTGTTGTATGACTGAGGCATAGATGCCAAAAAAATCACTTTAAGAGCAAAGCTGAAGAGGAGAATCTTGACATCTATGTCAAGCACGTATTATAAAATGTTATAATCAGTGACCTAATCACAATTCTTTCTAGTGCATGAAACTTTATCTGTTCCATGTACTACCAGTTACACAAAAACATATTGGAGTGTAAGTGCTTTAAAAGCTGGTAAAGCACATAGTGAGCACTGTCAGACAGCAGCATACCTCTCAGCTTCTTTGTTAAGAATTCTGGACAAATCCAAAAATAACGGGGTGACAAATGATCAAAATGGGTGACAGTTTGTTGTTTTTATATTGCTCCTATGCATTTAAAAGAGTTAATAAAACAGCAGGTTTTGCATCGGTATGCATTTCTTGAAAAATAAGAAGTATGAAACTCTAATGTGTGACTGTAATCCTCACTGATTATCAGAAAATCAAAAAAACTATGAGGTACAGAGCAAAAATATGAAAGGAACTCAAGGACAGTAGAGAGACATGGAGAGCAGGCAGAGACAAATATGTTTTACATTCTGCTGTTGTTTTTTTGCTGACCGACACTGTCCACTGCTAGTCCCTAGAGCAAGACCAAGATTATGCCAGTGGTTAGGGTTTGCATAACATTGTTAAGCACCCGCCTTAGTACTGTTAGGATTAGGTCTCTCATTAGGAAAGGTGTTGACCAGCTTATCTTTTTCTCAATATTGGATCATAATCTCTGTGCTCCATGCACACACATTACCATCTAATGAAGAAGCAGAAAAGCTGAATCTGGGGCAACAGCCACTGGGTCAGCAAGGTAATGAAGCAGAAAGTAAGGCAACGGCATAAGAACTGACGCTAAACAGCCAGCAAAACAGTTTTTGGGTAAGAAAGTATGTGAGGGGATTGCCTAGTGACCCCCCTTAAGTGGTGTGAAGGAAATAGCAATTCTCTAGCAGCAGTATCAGCTTCTGGCTGCACAAGAGATCATGAAGATGCCTATAACCCTGCTTCGGAAGTAGTTAGATCCCTAACCGAAAGGGAAGCTCATGGAGCCTTAGAGGATCATACAGTAAGTGTATTGACAATAAACCTGTAATTATTCAACAATCTAAAGTGGAAAGTTTTAAAGCAGTACACATATAAAAAGCATCACTTATAGGTTAATAGACACTGTACAGAAAACATTACAGCTATACAATTAACAGCTGTAAAAATATGAGCATCTTGCACCAAGTGTGATGTTAACATAGTGGGTTGTCAGTGTCTCATGATGTCCTTTGCCTGTAATCACTGTTCTTGCCTACATTTACAGCTATAACTGTTACCTATAGCCTTAAAGGCTGACAGTGCATTATATAGATAGAACCTCCAGTTTGATCATGTCAGCAGATAGTGTGGAGTGTTCAAATGTCCATGACCATATGCAGCACAAATATATTGCACACAGAAAATAGTATCCACTCAAGGAAAATAATTAAATATCTATTTGACTAGAGTTAATTTTGAATAAGAAATGGGAATTTGAAGAGCTGATGAAATTCCTGCAAAACACACACACACACACACACACACACACACACACACACACACACACACACACACACACACACACACACACACACACACACACACACACACACACACCAGCATGCGCACACACTCACAAATGTGCTTACCTGAAAACTAAATGTCTTGTTCACATTCTATGCCTTTTTTGTTCCTAATTTTATAGGCAAAGAAAAATGCAGATAAAGACAACTTGGTTTTCTTTCTCCGCCAATTTGTCTTAATTGTCAACAAATTGCAATTTCATACTCAGCTTCTTTCTCCTTTATGTTTATCCAACTTCTGTAATGAATTCTGTGACAGTGTTAAAAGGCATATTTCATGCACCCAAATATCTGGCTGCATGAATAGCCTTTTCTTAACATTAGCACTGAGCTCTATTCACTCCTTCTTTATTCTTCTACTCTGTTGTTCATTATTGCCATGTTCTCCAAAAGGCAGATGTTGCTAATTGCTGCAATAGTTCTTAAATGTTTCGATCATTTCCTCATTTCCTCAAGAGTATACATATTATGTCACTGTAGATGGTCTTTATAAGTGTTCAGTTACAGCTCCTGTAGTGTTTGGTCTCACTTTTCAGCTCAGCCTTTTTTTATCCATCATTTTTGCAGAAGTGGCATTTCCAGGGTTATAGGCATAGCCTAAATTCCTGTAGTAACAGTTCCCACATACAGGTGGCGATGAAGGGTCCGCAGGCTATAGGTGAATTTTGCAGTTATGTGGCAGGTAATTGACAAAGTATGTCAGGCATAAATAATGAGGTTTGACAGCACAGAATGTTAGTGAATAGAATGTCAATGAATCTCATTACCCGATCATTATATAGCTGATATACTAGATAGCTGCAGCATTCACATAGCATTGGGCAGTGAAAGGAGAATTCCATCCAGGCAGATGTCATAATGGAGATGCAGATGGAATTTAGGATCAAGCTGGATCATGGAGACTCTCTGCAATGCTACTTTCATTACTTATGAATCCTGGGGTGTATCTTCTAAATATTTTTATTACACCTCATTTATCAGTGTCAATTTGTATGGTATAAACAGATATACAGGTTGAACAGATATATACTCAAAGCCTAGGATGAAAAGTGACATTTCCTTCTGATGTCCAGGTAGGCTACATTTATCAATGGACCAATGAGATACAGGACTCATGTCTCAATATTTATAGGTGATTAAATTTAGTAAAGTATAAGTGACAGAGATATGCCATGTCAAGAGATTTTTCAGTAACCATATTTACTGATGACAAGCAAGAGACCCGTTTGATGTCCTGATATTTGTAGGTGGCTGCATTTACTAATGGAAAACTGAGAGGTCTATTTCTTGTACAAATATATGTGGGCATTTACATTTCAATGAAGGATAACTGAAAAACCCCACCACATGCCTAGATATTTGTAAGTGACTACATTTAGATATGGACCACTGAAAGAGCAAAAGTCTTTCTTTTTATTTGGCAGTGACTATATTTAGTGATGTCAAAAGATTGACCCACCTCAAATCATGGTATCTTTAGAGTTGCACCCCCCCTAGCTACCCATAGCCAAGTGACTGCCCCCAGCATTCACTGATTGCATAATCCTAGTCCCAGAGGGAACCATCATGTTTTTTATTTTGTCACTAATCAGCAGATGGTTTCTAAAGAACTGTTCTGTAAATGTCTTTGCCATCATCAAGGGTTATAAATGTAAAGTTTAGGAATATGACTTCAGCCTTACATGGAATTGGTTAAGTTCCAACTGTCTAACTATTAATACAACAAGACAGCATGTGTTCTTTGTACCTCATAAAGAAACACATACTTCAGAAGAGAAAGTAAACAAAGATCCTCTTGGAAAAAAAAACATAACATTTTCAATAAAACATCAAAATTATATGTGATCAGATCAATATTTAAATGTTCATCACCACTGAGAGGAAACTGTAGGAAAAGTACTTACTCAGCTAAGTGCTGCATATAAAATGTCTTATCTGGTGCCTAGAAAATTAAGGAAGGCAAAAGTGATCAATGGCATTATCCTTAGAACTGAGGTCATCCCCGCACTAACCACCCTGAACTCAACACAAAAATCTATATTGCTTTAAGTCAAAGAAAACAAAATATTAAGATTAATTCACTTACTGATAATCATTAATATCATTGAATACTGTCAGAAATGAAGTAACTTCCATTAACTGCCATGTCCACCTTTATCCTTGCTTTATTACTTTTTAAACTTGACATACATGGATTTCTAACCATTGTTAAAAAAAATCATTAATGAACAGAAACTCTTATTCCTTTTGGAATCAAGAGGGCATGCTATTAAGGAGGTCAGCTTTTAACCAAACTATAACTGAAAGATCCTTTCTTTAAAGTGCCTGCGCCAGCTAGAATTCAATTCCTGAAAAGATTAGCATAATATAGGATTATTCTACAACTAAAAGAATGCATTGAAGAAGCTTTCAAACTCTCCTTCTTCCAAAACCACAGCTAACAGCCTGACAAATATGTTCTTATTCCCTCTGGTTAAATAACTCCATGCATCCATAAAATCTGAATCTCTACACCAATTATATCTCCTGCCTGATAATTACGCTTTGTAAATATGCAAACAGTTATTTACTTGGTGTATAATATTCACTCCCTGATTACCTCGTTTTTTTAATCTTACTTTCTACTATCTTTTAAATACAGCCTCTATGATATGTTTACCTATTCAAGTGTTAATTTAGTAAATGTAATTAAAGTTTTATTTAGATTACCACTTATCCTGTATATAAAATAATTTATAATGTATGGGTATCCGTGCATTTAGATGTATCTGCAAATTTATGCATGTAACGTGACTATTTAATGGAATGAGTCATGGCTGAAAACGATCAGCTCAACAACTCGGTTAGCAAATGTAAAATAAAATAAAATAAATCTGTTGAGTTAAATGACTTGAAAAACAATGGTGTCAAATGTGAAATGAAAAAAAAAAACATTGCTTGAAATAATTAATTATTTATTATTTTTTATTTATTTTCCTGCCATTTTTTTATTTGAGTTGTCTTTCAGCCAACAGCTCACTCCTGGCCAGTTACAACATTTGCCCACATTTACTGGGTTATGTGTGTGTGGGAGGGTCACTCAGACAGTCATAGAGGTAGTTTGTGTTTTATGTCATTTCCTCTTCAGTTGTAACTGCACAGTCAGTGCTGGAGAGAGAGAGAGAGGTGTGCAATAAGCCATCTGTAGAAGATATCCCCTCCATGTAAGAACAACAGTGATTTGTATGCACAAACATATTTCTCTGTTTGAATGATACTTTTTTGTTTACTGCTGGGTGGTCTGATGCTATGTATTATAGACGTACAGATGAAGGTATCAGGTGCAAGAGCCACATTTAGCATTTGCTAGGCAGCATAAATAATGCATTTGTGAAAATTGCAAGAGTTTACATTGTATCAGTAAAGCATAAGAGCTTTTTGCAGATGACCATTTTATGCGTTTCCGTTTATTATACATGTTTGCTGTAATGCCATTACAAGAAACTGAAAACACAAAACTACAGTTGGTTAAAACAGCAATATAAGACAAAAATAAATCAATGAACTTCTCCATGACAAATAAATCAAAGCAGCTTTACTGGGGGAACCCATTTCACTGAGCAAATAGGCATTCTGCTAGCAAAATCCACATGGCAAAATCATCACAGAAATCATTATTATATTCAAGACATAGCAAGAAATATAACATGAATCTGAAAATGTCCAAAAGACATCCAGACACACATGCTTCAGTTAGTAATAATTTGTCCTGCAGCTTTTTGTTCTCATCTTGCTTAAGTACAGCATTGACAGATGCTTACTAGTATAGCTGATACAATTTTTTTCAATTATAATATTCAGTTCATTTTGATAAAAAAATGACTTGATGCTAAAACAGAATGTTCAGTTGTAATGGCAATAACAAGCTTCCATTCAGCTTTTGCGGTATTAGTTTCATCTGCTCTCAATTTAAAATTTTTGGTTTCTTGTTCTTGTCCCTTTCATTAGTTATTCATTATTTACTGGGACAAAGTCATATAATGAACTTGACATTTAACAATTCATTCATTAATTATGCAACTAATATGGAATTCATCATTATCAAAATTTAATGGTGTAGTTGTCAGGTTACTTCTTCAGGTTATACATTCTCCATTCAGACCAACATATATATGATCATTGCTGTTGCCTTCTCAACTGTGTGATATACTAGGAATCCATCTGCTAATGGTTTAGTACTTCTTATCTAATTATTTCTAATCCTTAATTAAGTATATCTAACTGGGAAGATTCCAGTTTCAGTACAGTATTGGAGAAAATCTCTAGGAATGTACCAGAATAGCATGGGAGCATTTCTATTTCAATTCTAGTAAACCAGATACAGGAAACTGTATGTCATGTAGTATGTAGTGGTATGAGCTTTATCTCTGCATCCTTGGCACTGGTTAAATAATAATAATTATAATTATAATAATAATAATAATAATAATAATAATAATAATAATAATAATAATAATGATAATAATAATAATAAATGTTTCATGGCCTTCAAAGCATACATCAAAATAAATACCTGTGCCAATATACCAATACACCACAATAAGATTTACATTATACTATTGTAAAGCAATGCTATATTCACTGGCTGTGTAGAATTGTACCCTCTTCAGCACAGTATCTTCCAGTGTTACCTTACCAATAGTAAATGTTAATTTAACAGACTATTTTGCATATATATATATATATATATATATATATATATATATCGTGTGTGTGTGTGTGTGTGTGTGTATATGATATGCGGTGGTGGTGCTGCGGTAGCGTTGTTGCCTCACAGTAAGACGCTGCCCGGTTCAGCTCTCAGCTAGGGCATTTTCTGCATGGAGACATGCATGAATGGGAATACCTTCGTTGAATGTTGTGCGTTAGGGCTGGCAACTCAGCACGTAAACATCAAGTGCCAATCATTGGCCGACCGGAGTTCTGCTGTGTTGACCCCTAAGCAGGAAAAGTCGAAAGACACAACAACAACATATGTGTGTGCATATAGGCCTGGATACTTCAAATACTTAATCAGTGGAACATAACTCTAGCTGGCAGCAAAACAAAAACAAAGAAGAAAGCATTTTATGTCTCTGTGTCTTATATTTCAATTACCTCAGTTATTTTTATGATTATGTTTTTGTTACTTCTAAAAACAGTTTGGCCCATGATGCATCATGCAGAGAATCAGATCTATTTCTTTTTCCACTCCCATTGGTTGTAACATAGCTCCACCCCAGTGGCCAACCGGAGCTTATTTCATTGGGAAAAATGGTGCCATCTTTAAACATACTTTATTTGGGTCTAGCTACTCCTTGGCATCCAGTGTGTAGTGTGCCAGCCTTGTAAGTTTTATGACTATATTCTTTTGTATCTATACCTCTGATTTTTTTCAGTGAATATGTCTTTATTTTGAAATGCTAACTACCACATTATCTTAATTGCAGGTTGTTTGACCAACAATGTTATCCAAGAAAGGTCTCTCAGTAACCTGTGTCTTATATAGATTACGTGCACTGATTCAGATAAGTTGATTTGCTATGTTTTCAAATTCTGTAAACTTGGCTACTTTGAGTGCACTAATAGCCAAATTGCTCTGTTTTTGCTCTGCTTTTTGACTGTCATTGAACTTTCATTGGTATGCATGTGAATTTGCTTGTCCTTTATTGGTAATACCAAAAGCTTTACGTACTACAGTTTATACTGAAATACTGTTTTACTTTTGCTTTGCCTGGCTGCCCTAGTCAATCTATTTTTTTCTTAATATATACAGTCAAATGCTAAATATCCTCATAGTCCTCTGTTAAGGATTGTCATGATTCTACTTGCTCTGTTTGCCTGAGGTTGTTCTTACAATACTTATTTCTGACTCTATGTCTAGTGATTACTGCATGCATATTTTTAACTATCTTGGCATATTTTGGCTCCCATTCAATTAACACCATATAATTTTCAGCCCATTATGTTGGTAGAGCAGTTTTAAGATAGTTGACTAACTTTCAATTCCATACCTTAAATCTGTGTTTTCTCTTTTTACAGTCCATCTATCATTCTACAACTGTGAGTGCCCCTCCCATCCTGGTCTGGATATCTCAAACTCTCAATCAGTGGAACATAGCTCTAGTGGGCAGCAAAACAAAAACAAAGAAGAAAGTATTGTATGCCTCTGTACCTTATATTTCAACTACTTCAGTTATTTTTATGATATAGGCTAAACTACAAACATTTTCAGCTACAATAACTCTTAACATGGCTATGTGCATACATTAACTGGACTGCTATAACAACGACCCTCCCTCCCCAGTCTCATACTGTATAGTAATTGTCTTCGGGTTACTTGTCCAAACAAAACCATATCCCTGATCTGATCTCTGTTTTTTAAATTTATTTCTGACATACCAGCAGCCTGAGCTAAGCTTTCTTTTTTCCCAGAAAAAAAGCAATATCAATCATTTGGTGCTAGGTTATTTTTAGTAATTAGGCACACTAGCTCTAGCATGTGGCATTTTTCCATAAACTGATTGTTTTTGTTGCTTCTAAGCGCAGTTTGCTTTGTGGTGCAACCTGCTCTGTTCCCCCTCACTCCATTCAGGCTCACTCTGCTTCCCTAACCTACCCCCATTCCCACTCACCCCCTTATCAATTACATGTATTCTCTCCAAATCCAGCCAGCAATTCAGACCAACCAACCACATCCCCCACATCACAATAATACATAGTCATTCAATTAACCCCTCCCTTCCAATACCTCTCTTCCTTAAACCCATCTAAGCATAGGTTCATAGGTAGGTACTAGGCTATTGGCCCTAAGTACCCTGGCTTTTGCCACCTAAGAAAATTATTTTCCTGTGCCCCTGTCAAGCAGAGCCACAGAAGTGATCCCTGGGGTGAATTTCCTATCTCCCATCCAACCATCAAGATTTTTCTTAAAGAGTGCTAATGAGGAGCTTTATTTGATATAGATAGGTAGTTTGTTCCACAGTATGGGAAGCCTCTGAGATAGGAATCTATCCCTCCAGCATGTTCTGTTTATTGTGGTGACAAGGTTTAGGTCCCTAGAGCATGTAGCTTGGAGGGATTGGGATTTCTTTACGTGGAGCATGTCCAACAGCTCTGGGTTTGACATAGCTTTGTATGTTAGGCAGAGATCACGTCTGAGTAGGCGATATGTGACAGAGTAAAGCTGGAGTTTTTTTAGATGGTCTGCAAAGGGCATCTGCTTGAGGCCAGTAATCCTCTTTGTGAGGTATTTCTGTGGCCTTTCCAGTTGTTGTAGATGTCTTGTGAGGTACCTACCAATAGAGGTGTTGTACTCTATAATGGGTCTAATGAGTGATGAGTAGAGGGGAACAATGACCTCTTTTCCTGGATGAGAAACCTTTTGTGATGAGGTGTGCCATGTAGAAGGATTTCCTGACTACTGTGGCAATGTGATTATCAAAGGAGAGACTACTGTCCACCTGTGTCCCAAGATCTCTTATCACACTTTCGGTGTTAAGTAGACCGCCACCTATGTGGTAGTTCATGGGTACAGAGTTTTTATGAAAAGGGATGACAATGCACTTTTTGGCATTGAGCTTGAGGCCATGGCTTTGACACCAAGCATCTGTCTCAGTGAGGCCCTTTTGTAGGATGTCCACATCATTAGGAGATTTGATTATAGCTCCTAGTTTGCAGTCATCTGCAAACTTTGTTAGCCAAAGATCTTCTGTGTTAGCCTGTACTTCAGAGAGGACGTAGGATTGAACCCTGTGGTACTCCACTTGTCACTGGTCTGAAGTTGGATTTAGAGTCTGCTACTTTCACAGTGTGGGTTCGGTCAGTGAGCCAGTTGGTAACCCATCTTGTGACATAGGGATTTATACCTAGTTTAGTGAGTTTGTCTATAATTCCAGAGTGGGGGATGGTGTTGAAAGCCTTGGTGAGATCTAGATTGGCTGTGTGTACCACCTTACCCTCATCTACAGCTTTGGTGACCGCTTCAAAGAAGTCTATCAGGTTTAGGAGACATGATCTGCCTTTTACAAACCCAAACTGGGTAGGGTCCAGAGTTTGGAGATTACCAATGTCATTGTTTATAAGTTCCATGATGATAAGCTGCATAGCCTTGCAGACCAGGCTCGTCAGGCTAATGGGGTGGTAGTTACCGGGGTCTGTGGTGGTTCCCCATTTGTGGAGTGGGAAAACCATTGCCATGAGCCATTCAGTGGGCACAAAGCCTGAGGTGAGGCTATGATTGAACATGGTACTTAGGTGGGATGCCAGTTCATTCTGTAGATCATGTAAAACACAGCCTGGGATGTTGTCAGGTCCCATGGATGCTGTGTTCTTGGCTTTGGAGAGTGTGTTTTTTACCTGTGCAGCCGTGATTACAGGTACTTTGCATTCTTCCGGTATAGAGATGGGCCCATTAGGGGATGAGAGAGGGGTAAAGTTAGCACTGAACCTATCTGCCACGATGTTGGCAATATCAGTTGGTTCTGTATATTTAGTGCCATTGTGCTGTAACTCAGAGGAGATCTGAGTGTTGCCATTGAGATTATTGGCATAGCTATAGAATGCTCTGTGGTTGTCTTTAGAATCAGTGGCAATTTTGTTTTCGTAACCAGCTTTGGAGGATTTTATGAGGGATCTCAGCTTCTTACTGAGGCTGACCACGGAGTTCCTCCAATCATGGGATTTTACTCTTTTTTGCAACAGTTTCTTTCTTCTGTTGTAGAGTTTGTTTATAGCAGTGGACCACCAGATTGGCTTCCTTTTTTTGGAAGGATAGCATCTTGGTTCTGTTAGGGATTGCACAATGCATGCACTCATGTAAGTGCTTATAAAATGCAATTGTATAGGATTCAGCAGTCGTATCTCTATTGTCCATCAGCATGGGTGTCGTGAAGTTTGCCACTTGTGAAGTTGGCTTTGGAGGAATTTTTTACGGTAGTTTCCCTAATGGGGGGTGGGGCTGGGATGTGGATGTCTAGGGTGATTTATTTGGGGTTAGATCTGACCAACGAGGACTTGACCTCTGGTGTGGAACACCGGTTGCCCATGTTGGTAATGACCATGTCTAGGATTTTGCTGTCCCTGGTGGGGGTGTGCATAGGTTGATCCAAGACATTGGAATTTATGAATTCCAGAAAACTTTGAGCACAAGAGTTGGTACATGAGTAGTTTTCCCAGTTAATGGTGGGGTAGTTGAAATTGCCCATTATTAGTGTGTTAGGTTGTACCCTAATATTTTCCATTGTATCAAGAAATGAGGAGTGGGAATCCTGGGGCATGGTGGGGGATCTGAAGCAAGCTACAATTTGCATTGCTGTCTTGACCAGAGTTAGTTGCACTTGAATAATCTCAGATGCATTATGCTGAGCAGCTAGCCTGGAGGTGTGGATATCCTTAAAGAATATGGACACGCCTCCGCCTTTAGTGCTTCAGTTTAAGTTAGGTGGCCGAAAGGTGTGGTATGAATTATAGCCTGGTAATGCAGGGGTGCTCTCTGGAGCCTTGAACCAGGTCTCTGTCATTGCACAGATGTCGATGTTCTCCATTTTAAGGAGTGCCTCGAGTGAGTGCATTTTGAGGTTTAGACTTCTAGCATTGAGTAGCATTACCCTCAGATTTTGCTTGCTTGTACCTAGTACAGTGGTGAATTTGTCATTTGAATCTTGCCTAAAAAAGGCACTATAGGAGTGGCAAGAGCCTTAGCCAGTATCCAGAATCCCAAGGATGACAGGTGCAGGTCATCTCTGGCAAAGCATCGTGGTTTGTCGATCATGTCATCCCAGGCAGACAGATACTGGATCCCCTTAGAATGACACCAGAAGCTTAGCCAATTGTTGAAGTCAATCATTTTGTCCTTGTACTGTGGTATCATTCTGGGTGATGGCAGGATGCTACTCAGGGCTAGGGTCATTACTCTCATTCCTGCTTTCCTCAAAGGTCCATTTCTCCAAACCTCAAACTCTGCACCTAAACATGTTATTCTTACACATTATACTCATTCCATTACTAATAACTGCTCTTTCCCCTCACCACACCTAACAACTCACACATTATCTACTTAAAATCTCCCACTGATCCATGCTCAAACCTTTCAACAAATAACCCCTGCAACTTGAACATAGCACCCCAAATGTTTAACTCCACCAGAACTGATCTCGTCTCATATAGGTACCTGCAACTTAAAACTCCAAAATTTCTATCCCTAAAACAACCACATATACCCATCAAATATTTTATCATAACATCATGCAAAACAGCAAATCTGCAAGCATGTGGTGACATACACCCAAACTCTGGCCCTGATCTAACCCAACTAAACACAGCCAACACACAGACCATCCCCAAACCAACACATAGACTATTCACATCACTACTAACCAACACACATCCCCCCAAAAAAAACAAACTCAGACATCCTACTAATAAACATTAACCTCAGAAGTGTATTAAACAAAATACATGAACTTCAAGCCACGCTATCCCTGTACAAGCCTGACATTGCTGTCCTAAGTGAAACCTGGCTTAAACCGCATATTAACAACAATGAAATTACTCCCCTGGATATAACATTCTGAGACAAGATAGAACCACAAAAATGAGGAGGTGGAGTTGCAATCATGTACAAAGATTCACTCCACATTGAAAAACTGCATATGAACATCCCAGATCTAGATAAAACTGAACTATTAGCCACCCAACTAAAAATCAATGACAATAAACATATAATCCTACTGGCAATTTACATCCCACCAAACAGCAAACCCTCCACCATAGAGCATCTAGTCTTATGGGCCTCAACCACCTATTGTCAAGAAACTGCATTGGTAGGAGACTAATACTGACTAGAATACCTACTCTCCTGAAAACCCCACCAATTACATAAATTTATATGGCTTTACCCAACTTATACAAATATCCACAGGAGTTGATAAGAACAGCAACAAACAATCCATTTTGGACTGGACCCTAACTAACAAACCCTCCCTAATCCATCACTCAGGCTGTCTTCTTGACAGCCGAAGTGACCACCATATCACTTACTTCTTCAGACACCGAAACACACCCACAAGAGTCATAACATACACAACACAAACAATTTCTCCACAGATACCTTTAAGCTACTATTCAAAAATTGCAACTAGTCCCCATTAAACTACTTCCCATTAGACACAGCAGTTGAACACTTCAACACAAAATTTCTAGATATATTAACACTCAGACTCCAGTAAGACACATAACACCTAATTCCAAATACTGTCCATGGCTCTCTAGGGAAACCAAAGAACATTTAAAACAAAGAGATACACTCTGGTCCCTACACCTATCCAACAAATCCAAAGCCTCCCTTGACAAATACGACCAGCTAAGAAATATTTGCAAAAAACTAATCAAATCAGATAAAAAAAGACTATACAAACATGCAGGAAAAGCATCAAAATAATCCCCAAAAATTCTGGTGTTCTATCAAGCAACTAATCCATGCAGACCATAAACATACCCCCTCCCCAAACATCAGAAACTCAAAAAAAAGTATAGTATCCCATTTTAACTAATTTTTCATAAATTCCATCTTCTCTCTTATTGAAAACAAAAATGGTATTTGGCAAATTACACTTCCCACAAACACTGACTCCCATAACACACTCTATGGAGCAAACTACAACCCAGAGCTCTGGCTGCTAATAAACTACCAAATGACTACCTCAAATTAGCAGCAGATGTCATCTGCTACTGTGTTTCCATTAAAAAGATATATCTCTGAACAATATATACCGAACATCTGAAAAATCTTCTATTATCCCCCTTCATAATGGGGGCTCCTCACTGGAAATCTCCAACTATAGACCCATATCCATACTTTCTCAGCTCTGTAAAATACTAGAAAAATGTCTCCACTCTCAAACTAATGCAACACCTACAAACCAATAAACTCCTTGCCAACAATCAATACAGATTTTGGCCAAGACATAGTACCACCACTGCCCTCCTCAAGTTCACCAATACTGTCAACCAACTAAAAAACAATGGACAAATAGTATCCTCCATATTTCTAGACATGTCAAAGTCATCTAACACAGTGTCCTATGAGCAACTTATTCAAGAACTGGCATTCCCCTCACATATCATCTAGCACTCTCTCCTGGTTTCAAAACTATCTCTCTGACTGACACAAAGCAGTGAAATGGCACTCTGAGCTTTCCTCACTACTCCCAATGACAGTAGTTTTCCCACAAGACTCTATACAGGGACCCTTACTCTTCTCAGTACTCACCAATAATCTGCATACAGCAACTAACCAGGCTACCATTATACGGTATGCAGATGACTCCACTGTCATTGGCTCCACACCTACACTACCACAACTACAAGACATTACCCAACAATCCTTCTCTGCCATTGAGTCTTTCCTAGATAAATATCAGCTCACATTAAATCCAAATGAAACCAAGTTAAAATCATTTCCCAACAACTCTCACAAAACCAACTCACCTCATCAGGACTTTAGAATCACATCTGCCAATCACACACTAATTTTTCCCTCACCAGAAACCAAACTACTAGGTATAACTTTAGATGATAAGTTAAAATTTGACAAGCATATGTCACACGCCATCAAAAAGGTCCATGTTAAATTAAGAACTCTTTATAGAATAAGGCTCTGCCTTACAAACACATCCAGACAGGCAATCGTCAGGACCCACTTACTATCCTCCATACTCTCGGCATCTCCTATACTGGCAAACCTAAAAAATCCAACTTAAAGAAACTCGAGTCTTGCTACCATAAGATAGCCAGATTTGCTATAAACCAACCCTACAAAACACAAAAATGCCTTGCTCGGAAACAAATCAAATGGATAGAACTTCCAAACCTCCTAACCCTAAACCAACTTTCCATAACCCATTCCCTAGTACATCTGCCTTATAAATACCCAGCTCTACAAAACCTAGTACAAATACACCAAAACAGCAGGTCCCTATGTTCATTCCTCTGAGAAGCTTCTGCTAATAGTTGCAAAATCCAACAACAGCTCTGTGACTCACTATACTCTAACAACATCTCTAAAACATGGAACTCTACCCCTCAAAGCACAAACAACCCAACTCACTTCAAAAACCTGCTGAAGGTCTACCTAAACAAAAACTGGCTATGCTTCTACTCCTCACCAGGCTGACTTTTCTTGACTCTGTGCCTGTCCCCCGATCTTCTACTTTCTCCCCCAATATTCTATCTTTTCAGCGCTAAAGCTCTGTAGCTAACTGAACCTTATGACAATTTTATTGTAGTCTACTAAGACTTCTGAGTTCCAAATTTCATTGACCAAAATGTCTATTATATGATTTGTAACATTTAGCTACTTAGTATAACTGGGATCACAATGTTCAACACCGGAAGTATACCCCTCACTGGTGAGATCAGATCATAAACTAATCTCGCTGGAGGTCCTCATCCCGCCCCCACCTGAAACAAAAAAGACCACAGTGAAAAACTTCTCAAAAGCCGACTTCGCACTTCTAAAAACTAGTGTCGTCTCCTTTAAGGCCCCTGAGCCAGTGGTAAACATTACTCAAACCGCTGAATCACTTACAAATGCCTTCTACCAGCACCTACAGGACTGCATGGATCAGGCAATCCCAAACAAAACTAAGACTCTTTGTACCAAAGGCAAGCGTCCAGTCTGGTGGACCCCAGCCATAAACAAGCTCTACAACAAAAGGAGGAAGCTACTACAAGATAGAGCAAAATCCTTGAAAGGTAAGACACCTTTGATCATTATAAGTAAAAAACTAAGAGCTCTCATAAAATCATCCAAGGCAAATTTTGAGAGAAAAATCGCCAAGGATTCAAAAGACAATCATAAGGCCTTCTTTAGCTATGCTAGAAACCTAGGAGGAAACTCCCAGATATGCTCAGAATTAGTTCAAAATGATGTGAAGATTACTGAACCTACACACATTGCCAACATACTGGCTGACAGGTTCAGTGCAAACTTCTCCCCCTCCCCAAAAGGAGAGATATCTATACCAGAGGATTGTAGCCCCCCAAACATCTCCAACGCCCAGGTGAGAACTGCTCTCTCCAAAGCAAAAAACACAGCATCCATGGGACCGGATGGTGTCCCCGGCTGTGTGCTCCATGAACTCAATGAGGAATTAAACCCGCAGTTAGGACAGCTGTTTAATCTTAGCCTCACCTCAGGATACGTACCCAAGGAGTGGCGCACGGCGACTGTGGTCCCACTTCACAAAGGCGGTGCCTCCACCGACCCTGGAAATTACCATCCCATTAGCTTGACAAGCCTTATCTGCAAAGCCATGGAGAGGATCATAATGGAACTCATAAATAAAGACATAGGGAACTTGCAGACTTTGGATCCAACCCAGTTTGGCTTTGTCAAAGGCAGATCATGCCTTTTAAACTTGGTTGACTTTTTCGAGACAGTCACCAAGGCCATTGATGAGGGAAAGGCAGTCCATACAGCCTACCTTGACCTGGCAAAGGCCTTTGACACAATACCCCACTCAGGTATCATCAAAAAACTCATCAGCTTGAATGTAAACCCATACATCACAAGATGGGTTGCAAACTGGCTAAGTGACAGAACCCACAGGGTCAGAGTTGCTGGAGCCATGTCAGACTCAAAGCCTGTCACAAGTGGTGTCCCACAGGGCTCAGTCCTGGGTCCACTCTTGTTCAGCATCTACTTTTCTGAAGTACAAGCAAACACAGGAGGGTTATGGCTGACAAAGTTTGCAGATGACTGCAAACTGGGCGCCATAGTCGAAAACACATCTGACACAGATATCCTTCAGAAGGGCCTCACAGAAACGGATAACTGGTGCCAGAACCATGGCCTAAAGTTAAATGCCAAGAAATGCATAGTCATACCCTTCGGGAAAAACAAGGTTACCCCTAGCTACCATATAGGTGGCAATCCAATGAGCACAGAAGAAGTCATCAGGGATCTGGGGACCCAGGTTGACAGTAGCCTTTCGTTTGACACTCATGTTGCTAAAGTAGTTAGGAAAACCTTCTACATTGCCCACCTGATCATGAAGGGATTCACATCTAGATCAAGGGAGGTCATCGCCCCCCTGTACTCATCACTCATTAGACCTATGATTGAATACAATGCCCCATTCGGAATGTATCTGACCAGACACCTGCAGCAGCTGGAAAGGCCCCAAAAGTTCCTCACCAAAAGGATAAAGGGTCTCAAAAATATGTCTTATGCTGCCCGACTGAAAGAACTCCAGCTCTATTCAGTCTCATACCGCTTGCTCAGAGGTGACCTGTGCCTGACATATAAGGCCATGTCAAACCCTGATTTGATGAATATGCTTCACCTCAAAAAATCTAGATCCCTCGGAACCACAAGGGCGGGAGACTTAAACCTTGACACGGTTATTAATAGAACATGCTGGAGGGACAGATTCATCACCCAGAGACTCCCTATGCTGTGGAACAAAATCCCAGTACATGTGAGGCAGAGCACCTCGCTGGCCTTGTTCAAGAGGAATCTTGACCAATGGATGGGGGATCGCAGATATACCCCAGGGATTACTTCAGTGTCACTGCTTGACAGAGGCACAGCAAAATAATAGGCATAGTTTTATTCAAACTAAAGGGGTGGCGAAAGCCAAAAAACTATGGGCTAGGCTTATAAATGCCCTTGGGCAGATAGCCTAGTATGAACCTATGAACCTATGTGAGATTTTTAAGTGAAATTATTTTTACCAATTGAAACTCTGTCACCATGTGTAATTTTGTTGTGAAACATTACATTTTGTAGAATTTAGTATTTTATAGCCTAGTTTGCCCTATTAAAGTGCCCTTAATAGTCTTCTCTAAGACTCAGTACACCATGGCCTTGTAGCTCACTATTAAAGGGCAAGATAACATATGCAGTTTCCTATCTTCTCTTCATCCAGTTTGCTGGATATGGGCATTATGAAGAAATGTAGCAATTGCCTCATGTTTACTGCCAACTACTTACTCCTTAAAGTGACACATACAATATGTGAGAGGTTTACTTACACAATTCAGGTTGTCAAAACCATGCACAAATCTCACCACCCATAGCATGCAGCAGACACTTAGACCAAAGTATGCTGAGGCACTTAAATGTAATGTTCTTAAACAACAAAAAACTCCTAGAGTGCCCATTGGCAAAGTGTATTCTCAGCAAACACAAAAGAACTCAACAAAAAGCAATACCTAACAACACACATGCAGTGACACTCAGTGGACCCCCAAATACAATGCCCATAAGGCAAACAAACATTTCCCAGGACTTTAGTCATAGGAGACTCCATTGTAAGACATACCGATGGCCCTACAACTAGGCTGAGTAAGCAGAAAATAACAGTCGCTTGTCTAGCTGGAGCTAGGATCCACCAAGTTATGCAAGTGCTCGTGTCATTATATCACAGATACTAATATGATTCCATCATAGTACATTTAGGTATAAATGACCTGATACATACCTCCCTGGACTATATAAAGAGAAATGTTATGGAGCTCTCAGACAATGTGTCTCAGGCTGGTATGAGCCTAGCATTGAGTAGCGCGTTAACTTCTCAGAGGGTGATGCCACAGTATGAACAAAGGATGATTGATTTTAAGAACTGACCAAGTTTCTGGTGTCATTCTAAGGGGATCCAATATTTTCCAGCAAGGAGGACATAGATTACAGATCACGTTACTTTGCCAAGGATGGTCAGGTCCTGTTCCCTCTAGTCTTTCAGATACTGACTAAAACTTTATCTACACCCACTGAGCATTTTTAAGCAATGCAAACTGAACCTTAAGTTGATACTGATCAATGCCAGGAGCCTAAGAAAAACCTACACTCCCTCCAGGTACTCCCCACTCTCAGAAATACAGACATCTGTGCAGTTCCCGAGACATGGTTTAAAGTCATAGAGAGTACCCTGGCAGTGCAAGGCTTCATTGCCTTCCACACTTTTAAACCAGTAGCTGTGCAGACAGGAGCTAAAGGTGGAGATGTCTCAATATAATCAATACCAATCATAGCAATAGGTTGGTTAAACAGGATGATGCACTGGAGTTTCTCCATGTACAGCTCACCAGAGATAAAATCCTGTACCATATCCTAGCCAGCTGTGAGCTACCCTCCTTATCCCAAGAAACTCACAGTGCACACTTAGACCTACTGTTGACACTTATTATGCAACCAAAGACTTTAATCATGGTGGACTTTAATAATTATCCCTCTACAGACTGGGAGCCCTACACAGCCTCAAATCTGCAGGCAAAGAAATTCCAGAACTTCATAAATATAAACACCCTTGACCAATTAGTGTATACACCTGCTATAGGCTCCAATATACTGGACAATATACTCAAAAATATGGGGAGAATGTTACACCGGGATGTCACATCCTCCCTGGCAAAGTCCAACTATAAACATGTTTCCTTTGAAATTAAAATCATCTTGGTAATCCCAGTAAATCCAGTAAAAGGAACTATTCAAAGGCGTATTTTTTTTTTTTTTATCAAGCAATAGTATGCCAAAATGTAATGCCCCTCCATACACAAAGAACTATGCAAAATTGTTCACAGACGCCCTGTACTACCATGTAATGGTTGCATACAGGCTTCTGTACCTAACCGAACTAAGACTGGAGGCATCCCAAATTAAACAGTATATATAACAAAGAAAAAAATATCATGGCTAAAACCAGGAAAATTAACACCTATAAAGATGAGAACTCTTTCATTAAACAAAAAATACAACTAAGGGTGCTAATTAAGTCCAATAAAGCCAATTTCAAGGTTAAGATAAACTTCCAGGCAAGATACAACATTAAGGTCTTCTTCAGCAATGTTAGAATCCTCAAAGGCAGCACATTACTGATGGTTAATGGTGCCATATTCACTGAGTTGGGCAATATAGTGAATCCGCTGGCTGACAAAGTTCCAGCTTTACTCCATCCTCACCCCCAGCAACTCCTCCAAGAAATACCCTCAAACAAAACCCCTCCAACTATAAATAGAGCACATGTCCTGGCTGTGCTCTCTAAGGCTAATAACTATGCCTCAGTGGGCCTTGATAATATCCTAAGATGCCTGATAAATACTCTGTAATATGACTTATCTGCACCACTGAAGTCACTATTAAACTATAGCTCAAAACAGGCTTTATGCCACAAGAATGGAGGCCTGCAATGGCTATCCCCCTTCATAAGATTTACAGATTCTGGAAACTACAGAACTATTAGTCTGACTAGTCTTATTTGCAAAGCCATCAAATGAATTATCATGGAAATGATCAACAAAGACATTGGAGACATGTAGATACTGGATCCATCATAGTTTGACTTTGGCAAAGGATGATCATGGCTGCTAAACTTGGTGGACATCTATGAAAAAGTCACCAAGGCAGTAGATAAGGATAAAATGGTATATACTGCCTACATTGATCTGGCAGAATTCTGTGCTGGGCCTACTACTCTTTGGCATCTACTTCTCAGAAGTCAAAGCCAATGTCAAATGCCTCTAGATGACCAAGTATGCAGATGACTGCAAATTGGGAGCAGTCAAAGAATCCCCCCAAGAAGTAAACACCCTGCAGAAAGGTCTAATACAGAAAAATTACTAGTGTCAAAGCCACAACATACAACAGAATGACAAGAAATGCATTATCTCATTCCCTCCAGTACAACTTTTTTGAGTGTGTAGTTTTAACTCCCAGTGGGTATGGCTTGAGCCTTTAAAACAAT
Source organism: Protopterus annectens (assembly GCF_019279795.1). Taxonomy (NCBI): domain Eukaryota; kingdom Metazoa; phylum Chordata; order Ceratodontiformes; family Protopteridae; genus Protopterus; species Protopterus annectens. The sequence goes on from NC_056745.1 coordinate 1,231,312,504, forward strand.
GAACAAATATTCGAATCTCTAGAACAATAAATGTTACCAGAAAACTGGAAATGGTGAACTATTCAAGATAAATTAATGTTTACATTAGTGGTATTCATTCAGTTTGATGCTTTAAAATGGATTTTATAAGCCAAAATGAATGCAGTGAATATTAATTTTGCAATTTTGTATAAACAGCTTATGATACCTCAGTAACCATTCAAGCAAGACATATACAGCCAGCAGAATTTACTTCATACACCTGTGAGCTTCCATATGAGGCTATACACTTCTCAGTGAATGAACCTTTATGTTGAGATATTTAGAGAAATATGAAAATTGTTACAAGGCAAAATCAGTATACACATAATATTCAATATCTCTTTAGCTGCATTAGATAGAGGTCAAACATCAATAGAATTATGTTTGTCATCATGTATGCTTTAAGATGAAAATTTCTGATATCTTGTATTTAGCATGGTTTTGGAATTATTAATGCAAATATGAACAAGCAGTATTTGACACTTAGAGGCATCACTAGGAAGTAACTGCATAAACACCTGGAGTTGCACTCGGCTGTAGTATGTTTTGGGAAGTCAGCCGCCCTGGGAAACACTTTCATCGATAAAACACCATTAAGAGTTGACCCACTAGTCAGGAATCTGGGAAATCATGCTGATAGTAACCTGGCCTTCGACTAACATGTTTCGAAGGTAGTAGGAAAATCCTAACTAGGTCCAGGGAAGTCATCACACCACACTATTCAGACCTCATCAGACCCATCACTGAGTATAATGCCACCTTCTTTGTATACCTGAACAGACACATGCAGCAACTAGAATGCCTGCAAAGGTTCCTTACAAAAAGGATAAAGGGCATAAACACAAGGTTCTATGTGATTCACTTCAAATCCTTATCCCCATATTCAGTCTTCTACAGAGGCATCCAAGGACCCCACTCTGATGAACCTTTTGCACATTCACAAAACAAACAGCAACAGAACAACTAGAACCAAAGACCTATGTTTTACATGAGACATAAACAGGACATGTAGGAGAGACAGATATGTAACTCGGAGAATTCCTATTTTGTAGAATAGACTCCCCATTCATGTGAAACAAAGTCCTTCCCTAACCCTATTTAAGCACATAATTGAGATGTATACAGTGACTGAGACATGGTTTAAACTAGTGGAGAGCACTCTGGGTGTGCAGGGCTACAATGTCTTCTTCGTGTTAATACCAGCTATTGCACTGGAGGGATAAAACGTGGTGGTGGTGTATCAGTCTACTTTTAGAAGAGACTCGCATCAAAGCTGATAAAGCACCATGATGCACTAGAGTTTCTTCTTGTCCAAATAACCATCAGAAAGGTCCCATACCATATATTAGCTAGCTATACAACTCTTGTCTATGACAAATGAAAGCCGCAATGCCTACCTACATGAAGTAGAATCACTCAGTATTAAACCAAATACCATTTTCCTAGGTGATCTAAACTATCCAACTATAGACTGGGGAACCTACATTGCCAATAGTGCACAAGCACAGAGATTACTGGACTTTGTTAATACAAAGGTCCTGGAAAAACTGGTCAGAGTACCCACTGGGTGCATAATATTTTGGATAATGACCTTACTAATATGGGAGCATCTTACACCATCCTTTGCATATCTTCACCACCTGTTAGGTCTGACTATAAAGCACTCTCTTTAAAAACAAAACTGAAATCAGAGAAAGATAACTTTAGAAATTTCTTTAAGACAAACCACCTACTACAAAGTGATATATTGGCAGGCTTCAAATCCCCACCAAATCCAGTGAAATCGGCTGAATATGCAGAAATGTACACTGTCACACTATACCAGCATGTAAACAGCTACATAGAAACAAGTGCAGGGCAAACCCCTTAAACAAACCCACATGGTAGTACCGTAATATCAACAAGCTTTATAACAAAAGGAAAAGAATTTTGACCAAAAAGTGATTCCCAGAATGTTAGAGCTCTTGTTAATGAAATAAACAAAAAACTCAGGAGCTTAATAAAATAAGCTTAAGTCAAGTTGTAGGCTAAATTAGCTACCCAAACTAATGACAATCACAAGGCATTTTTTTACTTATATTCGTAATTTCAAAAGCACAACACAGCAGTTACTAAGCTGACTGTGAATTATGTCACCTACACTGAAGATGAAGATATAGCTAACCTACTGACTGATAAATTTAGCTCTAGCTTTACCCCTTTCTCCCCTCCATCAGTCTCTCAAGATATATCTGAACTGGCTCCACTCCAGCTATCACACAAGACCAAATCATAAAAGTGCTATCAAAAGCTAAAAATAGTGCATTGATGGGACCTGACAATATCACTGGATGTATCTTAAATAGCATGAGGCACAATTTAGGCACAACCCAACACAATGTTCAATTTCGGCCTACATACAGGTTTGGTACCAAGAGAATGAAGAACAGCTACAGTCATTCCCCTGTGTAGGGGGAATGCGCAGACCCAGGCAATTACAGACTCTTAAGTCTGACCAGCCTCATGTGCAATGCCATGGAAAGACTTATCATGGAATTAAGCAATCAGGACATAAGGAACCTCCAAACACTAGACCCATCTCAGTTTGAAGTTGTCAAGGGCAGGTTATGCTTACTCAACCTGGTGGATTTTTTTGAAAAGGTCAACAAAGCAATAAATGAAGGCAAAATGGTACACATTGCTTACCTCAACCTGGCTAAAGCTTTTGCCACAATTCCCCACTCAGGCATAATATAAAAGCTATATAAACTGATAATAAAACCCTATGTCACCCAGTGGATTGCCAACTGGTTCACAGACAGGACACAGATATACAAACTAGGAGAAGCTACCTCTACAAAGAGACCAGTCACCAGTGGCATCCCCCAGGATTCTGAAATGGGGCATCTCCTGTTTGTCATCTACTTTTCTGATGTAAAAGCTAATAAAAAAGGGCTTTGTCTGTCTAAGCTTGTAGATGACTGCAAGCTAGGAGCAGACATTGAATCCCTAAATGACTTAGCTATCCTAAAGGAAGGTTTGTCTCAAATAACTGTTGTCGAAATCATGGCCTGAAATAAAAAAAAAAAAAGCATTGTTGTATCCTTTGGGAAGTCACCTACCCAAGGGAACTACAACATTGACAGTATACCCCATGAGTTGACCCAGTTGTTTGGAATTTGGGAACTTATGAGGTCATTGACCTAACATTTGACCAACATGTGTCTTCTGATGTAAGGAAATCTTTAAATATTGCACATCTTATAAACTGATTGTGACTAAATATAAGGATGTCATTGCCCCCCTTTACTTAGCCCTCATTATGCCAATCATTAAATATAAGGCCAATTTTGTCAAGTATCTGTCCAGACACATGACAACTGGAATGCCCACAGAGATAGCTTGCTAAAAGAATATAAGGCCTAAACAACATGTCCTACATAGACCAACTCACAGCCCATTAACTATACTTGGTATCCTACAGACTGCTAAGAGGTGACTTGTGTCTGGCATACAAGGCATCCTCCAACATATTACTGATGGATTTACTGCACATCAGCAAATCAAACAGCATCAGAAATACTTGTTCAAGGGATCTAAACCTCTTCTGCAACATCAATACAATGGTTTGGAGGAACAGTTATATTTCACAGAGGATACCACTGCTGCAGAACTGATTCTCATACACATAAAACAAAGTCTATTACTGTCTATTTTCAAGCAAAACTGAGATCTATAGATGGGAGCCAGAAAATGTACCCCAGAAATGCCTGCTGTACTATTAATGGACAGATGCAGCTCTTAAATGCTTTATCCTATGAATGGGTCCCCTCAAGTTAACCATGGTATGATTCCAGTTATTCTCCTTAGGGATAATACATAATTATCGATCATGGGATGGGTAAGACCAATCTATAACCAAACAGGATAGGTTATTTCAAACATAAAAGGGAAAATGGCTAGGCTTAAAATGGCCCTCATGATGTTTGGCTACTGGTTTTGTCCCTGATGAGTGGTGCACAGCAGTGGTTACGCCACTCCATAAGGATACTTTACAGCCATTTGGGTAATAAGGATACTTACAACCATCTGGGTACTTATAGACCAATCAGCCATATAAGCCTCATATGCAAAGGCATGGAATGTATTATAAATGACTTCATAAACCAAGATATCAAGAATCTTGTAAGACTTGACACACAACAGTTTAGTTTTGTGAAAGGTTTCTCCTGTCTATTTAATATGGTAAATTTCTTTAGAAGAGTTATGGAGGCTATAGATTGTGGCTGCATATTACATTCTGTGCATCTTGATTTGGTTAAGGCCTTTAATACCATTCCCCGTGCTATAAAATAATTCCATATGTAGCAAAATGGATAAAAAACTGTCAGAAAGACAGAACCAACATGTAAGTTGCAGTTGCTTCATGAGAATATGAAAATGACCAAATGAACAGTGATGTCACTTAGGGGCTCAGCTTTGGACCTCTTGTTTTTGGTATTTACTTACCAGACCTCCAAGTACAGAGCCAATACCTCTGGCTAACAACATTTCCAGATAATTGCAAACTGTTACACACACACCTTCCAAAATGAATTTGCCCTAATAAACTCTTGGTGTACTAATAATGGGCTAAATTAAATACTAAAAAGTGTATTACCACTTTTGCTAGACATCCCTTCCTCTCATCATACTGTCTAGACAACAAACTTCTACTAAATCAAAATGTAGTTAAAATCTAGGTACATTGGTTCATAGCACTTTCACTTTTGACCATCATGTAACAACAGTTCTCAGTAAATCCTTCCTTTAGATCAGCTAATCACCAAATGAATATCAACAAAGTCTGAAAAAATTATCACCCCCTGATACACAGCATTCATCAGGCCATTTATTGAGTACGATGCCTCCTTTAAGACGTATCTCACTAAAAATATCAAACAATTAGATCCCAAAAGTTCATAAACAAAAAGTTTACAAGCCTAAAGTCACTGAACTGCCAACATAGGGTGAAAGCTCTATTCCTTTATTCACTGTTTTATAGACTTCAGAGAGGAGATCTCTAGCTCATTTACCATGCTATTAGAGACCAGATTATTATGCACCTCTTGTTGCTCTGCAAGTTCAATATCTCCACCAATATCAGAACAAAGTACCCTAACCTTCAAAACTGATAAATAAAACATAATAGAGGGAAAGGTTTATAATCCAGCACCTCCCAAACCTTTGGAATAAACTTGTCCTGCATGTTAAGTAGTGTGACTTACTATCTTCCTTTAAACATAACCTAGGTGGCTGGATGGCTATCCACAAATTAATTCTGGGATTGACTGGTATGACACTCTTGGAGAAAAGAGGTTCTGCTTGAGGGAGAGCACTGGCAAAGTGAGAGCAGTCAAAATAACTCAGTGCTTTTAGAGCCATCTATGAATCCATGAATCTATGGCAGAGTGATTCAAAGAATAGTTCAACTGCACTATCTATGTAGCAAAGTAAGAAAAGTGGACACCTTCAAAGGACACCATAGGCACATTCATTCCTATGGCAGGAGCTGTGCGGTTAGCCTACTGGAGGTAGGTCCTGCAAATCCATGTGTGTGTAGGCGTGTGTGTTTGTGCACATATGTGTCTATGTGTTTATGTATGTAAGGGAATGACTGACAACTGTCTGGATATCTGTGTCTGAATGCATTGTGCGGGACTTTCTTTGTGTCTGTAGGTGTGTGTGTGAGTACACATGAGGTGTGTGTGTGTGTGTGTGTGTGTGTGTGTGTGTGTGTGTGTGTGTGTGTGTGTGTGTGTGTGTGTATGTTTGGGAGTATTTGAGCATCTGTTTGCAGAGGTTGCTATGGGATCACTGCAGGGTTACTTCTAACAATACAGTACTATTTCTGAGGCATGATAATGAGCCAATAATGAGCTAATGGTCTATGCAGCTTTGTCATGTTTCTGGCTAGCAGTCTATCACCATTGTGTTATGGGTACTGCAGCACTGCCCACATAGTTTTGGCAGTGACATGCTCTGAATCTTGGCCTCTATCTTATTTACTTACTGACAGAACTAATCAAATACATTTGCTTCCAAATGCTCATGTTTGGAAATTCAGATGGACAATTTATAATGGGATTATGTTACAATTGTAACTATCAGATATGATCTGATATCTGATAAGCAGTGACTCAGTAGCTCAGTTTGTTAAATACACTGTATGAAGCACATTTGGGTGGCCACGGTGGTGAAGCGGTTAGCACTGTCACCTCATAGCAAGCAGTTCTCTGGGTTGATTCTCGGCTGGAGTACCTTCTGTGCGGAGTCTGCATGTCCTCCCTTTGGTCACATGGGTTGTCACCGGGTACTCCAGTTTCTTCATACATTCCAAAGAGATGCAGTAGGTGGATTGGATACTCTTAATTGGCCGTAGGTGAGTGTATATGTGTGAGCAAGTGTACAAATTAAATAGTGCAGCAGGGCTAGCCACCCGGTGATGTAAAACCTTAGCTCAAGATGATTGTCACTGCTGAAGTGACACCCCGACCCCATGTGCAAAATGGGAAAAAAGGGGTTAAGGATGGATGAATGTAACTATCAGATATTATCTCATCTCAATGAAAATTTAGCAGGAAACTAGAAGCTTTGTATCCAATAATTCAATAAGTTATAGTTGTGCATGCTGATGGGGAAGATGCCTTAAATATGTTTAAGTATTTTACTGTTCTGGAAGTGGAGAATTGCAAAATGGCAGTGATTAGAGTGAAAACTTTCAAAATTTTTGGTAGCCCAGAAAGATTTTGATAACTTTTTGTATCTGTTCTTTACAAGAGTACATGGCCTCACAAAAAACACTGAGGTAAAAGCTGCCATGAACTGCATGATTCATTAATAAAATGTCAGTTTCCGATATAAGAAGTCATGAAGCAGGAGACAGAATATTTTGATAAATTAACTCGACCTTATAAAAAGCTATGGACCTGTGCAGAGTAAGTTACATTACTAAAACAGCACTTCAAGAATTAATTAAAGTAAATGGATGTCTGCAAGATAATATGTGACTCAAGCAAAAAAGAAAAACTTGGAAATTAAACGAGAACGTGTTGAAAAGTAATGGGCAAGAGAAGAGGGCTACATGGTAACGTAATTGAAAACAACTTTCACAGCTGAAATCTATGGTTTTCTGTACAAAGGGTAGCTACAATTATGATATAAAGCTTTAAAATATTCTGTAGAAACTTTGATAGAAATGGCCATTTTCAAAAATGTGCAGAAGATAAAGATAGCTATATTAAAAAAAAGTGTATGTTGAACAAAAATCATGAAATGAGCTGCTTTGGGGTACTGCATAAATTAAAAGATTTGATGTAATGAAGCTTAACATCCTTCAGAAAAAAGAAAAATGGAACAAGACTGCAAATCAGACAGCTGGCAAGATATAGCGGGACTAATAATGTCAAAGGATTAACTTAGACATTAGTGGAAAGTATAATATTTTGCCTAAATTTTGAGTATTTGTTTTCAAATTCTGGTCATTGGTTGAAACTCACTGAGTCAAAATCGGCTGGCATGAATTACAATATCATTTTCTAAATCACAATACATTTATAAATTAAATTATTTTAATATTGAGGGTTGTTTTCAGTGAGATATTAAAATGGTAAAACAGACTCAGAGTGCATGTGTACATAAGTAGGCACACATTATCAGCAAAATTTCAAATATAGTGCAGAGCATTGACAATATCCTTTATCATATAGGTTCATAGGTTGTTACTACGCTATCTGCCCTAGGGCATTTATAAGCCTAGCCAGAGTGTGTTTAGCTTTCGCCACCCTTTTAGATTAGTTGACTGTGCCTCTATATAGTAGGTCACAGAAGATAGCCCTTTTGAAGTTAGTTTACTGTGCCTCTGTCTAGTAGGCACACAGAAGAGATCCCAGGGGTAAACCTACGATCTCCCATCCACTCATCAAGATTTCTCTTGAAGAGGGTCATTGAGAGACTCTGCCTCACATGGATTGGGATTTTGTTCCAGAATGAGGGGAGCCTCTGGGATATGAATCTGTCCCTCCAGCATGTCCTATTTATTTCTGTGCTGAGGTTTAAGTCCCTGGAGCGTGTAGCTCTAAGGGATTTGGATTTCCTGAGGTGGAGCATGTCAATTAATTCTGGGTTGGACATGGCTTTATACGTCAGGCACAGATCGCCTCTGAGTAGGTGGTAAGCAACTGAGTAGAGCTGGAGTTTCTTTAGCCTAACTGCGTAGGGCATCTGTTTGAGTCCCTTGATCCTCTTGGTGAGGTACTTTTGGGGTCTTTCCAGTTGCTGCAGGTGTCGGGTAAGGTACATCCCAAATGGGGCATTGTATTCAATTATGGGCCTGATGAGTGATGAGTAGAGGGGCACAATGACCTCTCTTGATCTAGATGTGAACCCTTTCGTGATAAGGTAGGCTATACAGAAGGTCTTTCTAACCACTTTGGCAATGTGAATGTCAAAGGAGAGATTGCTATCTACTTGGGCCCCCAAATCCCTAATTACTTCTTCTGTACTTAATGGATTACCACCTATGTGGTAATTTGTGGGCACTTTGTTTTTCCCAAAGGGAATGACTATGCACTTTTTGGCATTTAGCTTTAGGCCATGGCTCTGGCACCAGTTATCCATCTCTGTGAGCCCCTTTCGAAGGATGCTTGTGTCAGTCAGTGAGTCGATTATGGCACCCAGTTTGCAGTCATTTGCGAACTTGGTCAGCCATAGTCCTCCCATGTTAGCCTGTACCTCAGAGAAATATATACTGAACAAGAGAGGTCCCAGGACTGAGCCTTGTGGGATGCCACTTGTAACTGGTTCTTTCCCTGAGCCACTTATAAATGGTTCTATCCCTGAGCCAGTTTGCAACCCATCTTGTGACATAGGGGTTGATATTTAAGCTGGTGAGCTTATTTATGATGCCCGAGTGGTGTATTGTGTCGAAGGCTTTTGCGAGGTCCAGGTAGGCTGTGTGGACTACCTTCCCTTCATCTATGGCCTTGGTGACTGTTTCAAAGAAGTCGACCAGGTTCAAGAGGCAAGATCTGCCCTTAACAAAGCTGAATTGGGTAGGATCCAGTGTTTGGATTTTCCCAATGTCTTTGTTTATGAGTTTCATGATGATACGCTCCATAGCTTTGCAGACCAGGCTAGTCAGGCTTATAGGGCGATAGTTTCTGGGGTCCGTTGTGGCACCACCTTTGTGGAGTGGGACCACTGTTGCTGTACGCCATTCCTTGGGTACATATCCTGTAGTAAGGCTGAGATTGAACAGTGACTTTATGTGAGGGTTCAGTTCTTCTTGGAGTTCGTGTAAGACGCAGCCCGGGACACCATCTGGTCCCATTGATGCTGTGTTTTTTGCTTTAGAGAGGGCAGCTCTTACCTGTGCATCTGTGATGTCATGGAGGCTACACTCTGTTGGGATAGACATTTGTTCTTTTGGGGGGGAAGGGGGGGAGAAGTTTGCACTGAACCTCTCTGCCAGGATGTTGGCAATGTCTGTGGGTTCAGTGTATTTTTTGTCATTTTGAACTAACTCTGAGCATATCTGGGAGTTGCTAAAGAAGGCCTTGTGATTATCTTTAGCATCTTGTGCAATTTTTCTTTCGAAGCTGGCCTTAGATGATTTTATGAGGGATCATAGTTTCTTGCTAGTACTGATCAGAGATGCCTTCCCTTTTTGGGATTTTGCTCTATCATGTAGTAGCTTCCTCCTTCTGTTGTATAGCTTATTTATGGCTGGGGTCCACCAGACAGGTCTCCTGCCTTTGGAGGAATGAGTCTTGGTTTTATTTGGGATAGCATGATCCATGCATTCCTGTAGGTGTCCATAGAAAGCGTTAGTAAAGGATTCTGCGGTTTGGGACGTATTTTCCACTGGCCCAGGGGCTTTGAAGGATTCCACTTCAGTTTTGAGAAGTGTGAAGTTTGCTTTTGAGAAATTCTTCACCGTGGTTTCCTTGGCAGGGGGTGGGGATGGGGTATGAATGTCCAGTGAGATTAATTTATGGTCAGATCTTACCAATGAGGGGTATACCTCTGGTATGGAATAAAGAGTCCCCATGTTGGTGATGATCAGGTCCAATATGTTTTTCCCTCTTGTGGGAGTGGTGACCAGTTGTTCCATAGCATTTGAGTTTATAAATTCTAGGAACCGTTGGGCGAGGGTGTTGGGGCTTGAGTAGTGCTCCCAGTCTATGTTTGGGTAGTTGAAGTCACCCAATATAATGGTGTTTGGAGAGACCTTCATATCCTCCAGTGTTCTCAGGAAAGCCGAGTGGGGTTCCTGAGTTTGAGAGGGTGGTCTGTAGCAGTCTACAAACTGAAAGGCAGTTTTGCCCACTGTTAGTTGCACATGGATGGTCTCTGATGCTTCGTGCAGTGCCACTAACCTAGAGGTGTGGGTATCTTTGATGAATATGGATACTCCCCCTCCTTTTGTGGTTCGTTCCAAGTTTTGGGGCTGAAAAGCATGGTATGAGGTATAACCTGGTAGTGCTGGGGTGCTCTCGGGAGCCTTGAACCAGGTTTCTGTTACTGCACAGATATCGATATTCTCCATACTGAGGAGAGCCTCGAGTGCATGCATCTTGAGGTTTAGACTTCTGGCGTTGAGCAGCATTACCCTTAGTTTCTTTTTCTTTGTGTTGTCTATGGAGGTGGGTTTGTCTTTTGAGCCTTGCCTAAAAAAGGCACTATGAGGATGGCAAGAGCCTTAGCCAGTATTCGAAAGCCCAGGGGTGACAGGTGCAAGCCGTCCCTAGCGAAGCAACGTGGCTTGTCGAGCATGTCATCCCAGGTTGACAGACGCTGGATCCCCTTTGAATGACACCAATACTTTAGCCAATTTTAAAATTGATAATTTTGTCTTTATACTGTGGCATCATTCTTGGTGAGGGTAAGATGCTACTCAAGGTCAGGGTCATACCGGCCTGGGCTACATGATCAGAGAGCTCATCTATGTCTCTTTTCATGTAGTCCAGGGAGGTATGTCTCAGGTCATTCACACCAGCATGAACAATGACCGAGTCATATTTGTACTTGCTTTGGAGTGACCTGAGTGCTTGTGTTATGTGGCGGATCCTGGCACCTGACAGGCAGCTTACAGTGATTTTCTCCTTGTTCAGCCTGGTGAGTGGGACATCAGTGTGTCTGACAATAGAGTCACCTATTACAAGTGTGTTGTTTAGCCTTAAGGGCTGTGACTGTGTGGCACACTGACTTTGTGAACTATGTGATACGTGGGTATTGTTGTGGGGTAGCGGTTGCTTGGAGGTCTGCTTTGGAGGTCTCTGCTGTTTGGGCAGATTTTTATTTAGAGCCTCCAAGTATGTTTCTGTGTGTTTATGTGTTTGGTTTTCTGTTGCGATAGGTCTATGTGAGACTGGATTTGTGGTGTGTTTGGTTACCTTCTCCTCCTGACTGACTGCGCCAGTATTAGGTTGAGAGAGCTCAGCCTCCAGTTTGGCTATATAGTTGCATCTCTCACATATATTTGAGCTTGTTGGGAGGAGGAGAGGGTGGTCTGTGTACATAAGGCAGTTGCAACATTGCCTCAAGATTCCCAGATTCACCAGCTGGACTGGAGAGTAAAATCCAAAACTGACTTTTGGACATGCCAGAATAGTATAAGGAACTACTTTTTGACTGATCAAAAAGGACCAATAGTGAGCCAAGTACTTAAAGGGAGTATAAGAGGGTGTAGTGCTTTAGTTTATTAGTGCTTACTTATAAGATTACTTATACGAGCAACTGCAGGGCTTTAGAATAAAAATAGAGTGCTTGCTTTGAGATTTAGAACAGTTTTAAGTGAAAAGTGAAGAGCAGACTTTGTGGAGCCAGGAATAGTTTAAACCCGTTTAAGCGGCGCTGCCCGATACTGCGCTATGTGCAAAATCGTGCAAAACCGCACAAATGCGGGTTCTAAAGCAGGGAAACTGAAAGAGATAGGAATTGACCCAGACCGGCCAATAAGCTACTAGTTTCAGGGCTGAGACCATTCCTCTAGGAACAAATAGGCTGCTCAAAGCTCCCCACTCTCACTAGTGAACAGAGAAGCTTCCTCCTATCCAAGTAAGGATATGGGCAACACAGGAAACTATACCACAGTCCGGAATTCAGCAAAACCTGAAATCTGGACTAATCTAGTTCAGCAAAGGCGGGAAAAGAGAATTTTGTTTTTTTTTCAGGAAACAGCAGAAAAACACACAGAAAACACTGTAAATGCTATAAACAGGCTAGAACACTTTAGTGTGTAGCCTAAAACAGTTATACAATACAAAAACAACGTAAATTGATATAAAACAAGTGCAAAAACTGTAAAAAGCAGAAGGCAAATGCAATTTAAACTTTTTAAAGCACAGATCAGTTAGTTAGAAATTCACTTTTTAGGTGGGAAAAGGCAGTCGGAGCAAAAAAACAGAGAAAAAAAATACTTAAACTGGAAAAGTCTCTCTTGGGTCTCTCTGTTGCCTGTATCACTCTGCAGGACACCACGTGGAGCTGTGAGGAGTTGTATACTGGTGCATTGATTTATTTACAAGGTTACAAACTTTGCCAAGAACATATCTTACTAAAATAGATCTTGATGTTATGTCAGTAATATCTACACCAAGGAAAGTGTCATCAGCTCTCATTACAGCAAAAATGGAATTAAACAACTATAAAATGTAGGTATCATTAGAAGTAATTATAGTCAACAACAGAATGGGTGAGTAGTGTGTCTGATATAGAAAGAAATCCAATATTATTTTTTAGTGAACTATAAGATCTAAATAGTGATTTAAAAAGCCTGCCTCTGTGGTACAGAGAGATGGCGCCTTTACTGTGACAAAGGTGATCAAGGTTTGGTTAATGGCCTGGGCACTTGAGCAGACAGGCAGAGATGAGAAGGTGTAAAGGGGGATGGCTTGCTAACTTCTCCTAGGGGGCTGCGTTCATCCATGGGTATAATGGGAGGTGTGATCCCCAAAAGAGACCAGAGAAACTACCACTCATGTTTCATGGAAAGGTACAGGGCTGCTTGGAGAAAATGTCACTTGCAGACATGAAGGGATATTGTCTGAACTCAGCCAATTCCACACTTCGTCCTGGTACTTCAACAAGTGCATGGATAGTGCTGTAAAACTGCAAAAATCTCAGACCACACCTAGTGGTTGTCTGAATGTTGGCCTCTGCTGAGTGACCTTCACCCTGGTGATGAGAAACAAATAAACCAGTTGATCAGGAGGGAGTTTTGACTGACAATGGTGGCAAAGAAAGAAAAAAATAAAATGACTAAAAGAATACTCTGCCCATTGTTAATATTTGATAAAGTGGTCTCAAGTAATATGAAATGCTGAGTTCTTTTCATTACTAGATACAACACATGTAGCTTATAGGCAAAGGTGGATGAAAAAAATCAAACTATGTAGCTTTAGTCCTAACTATGTCACAATATCCTGATTTTATCTACAAGACTGAGCGATCGAAAGACCATGGCAGCATGTGTGAGCGAGTGGTGGCTAACACCAGCTTGAACTTACTGTCAGAGAGGTGGTATGACCTATAGCACCTGACATCTACAGGATTGTTTATGGGTCGATGGTAGCAGCTGGTCAGTGTGGATACTGCTGTATTTAGATTCAGGAGGGAAATCATGGCTGTATGCCCAGACACACTTATGGCCCTCTTATGAAGTGGCTTACAGAAACCCACCAGCCACTATAAGGAGGGGATAGATAGAGAGGGAGCAAACCCTCAATCAAATGGCAGTCTTTTAACTTATGATACCTGCTTCCAAAAGGGACTTGATAGGTCTTTTATGTCTTGCTTCATTCAGGAAAAACAAGTAAACCAAAAACACACCACCAGGGTTTCCAGACCCCACACAATTTTATTTACAAAAGTTAAGCGCTTTCATCAATACAAGTTGACTTCATCAGAACAATTAATACAATGAAAAAAGAGAGTTTAAATAAGTTAAAATCAACTAATATTGGCTGGAAATAAACCAATCAGTTTACACTATTGAAACAGAGTTAGCAAATCTAAAAAAAATCATTTTCACCACCATCATAAAATGCATAATGAAATACAAATATTTTTGAGAAAGCAGTAAAAGACGATATTTACAAGTTGTGGGCAGAAAATGAGAAGGTATATTATAATCTGAATCAAAAGGAGAACATTTTAATGAAACAACTGAGAGAAGACAGGGGGATTCGTATTATGACACCAGACAAGGGAGGTGGCATTGTGGTTTTTAGTACTGAAGATTATATTAATATAATGCAGAATATTTTATTCAACGAAGATAATTATTTACATGTCTCCAAAAATCAAATCAATATTTCATACCAGCATACTGACAGTTTTCTAGAAGAATATATATTGGATCAGCTGATTAGTTAGGACACATATGATTTTCTTTTAAATTCCGACCCCAAAGTGCCATTATGTTTGGTATCTGTAAGATCCACAAAAACATATTGGCACCACCTTTTAGACCTATTGTAGTAGCTGGTGGTTCCAAAACACAATTTGGCAGTTTTTGTGGATAGGATGATAAAACATGTTGTGGAAGGGGTACCACATTTAGTTAAAGACTCATGGGATTTTTTTGGGTCAGTTGAAACAGGAGTTTTGGTCTGCTGAAGTGAAATTTTTGACCACTGATGTTCAAGATTTGTTTTCTATTATCCCTAGGAAGGAGGGGTTGGAATATTTTGAAGAAATGCTTTTTTCAAATTATAGACCCATAGCTATTCTGTCACCCTTGGCTAAAATTATGGAAAAATGCATCCACAATCAACTCCTGCACTATCTTATCCATAATAATCTTCTAGCCAACACCCAACATGGCTCTAGACCATTCCATAATACAACTTCAGCCTTCCTCTCCTTCTCTAGCATCATTAACCAACACCAAAACAATAATAAACTTTCCTCTGCTATCTTTCTTGATCTTTCAAAAGCCTTTGATATGGTCAACTACCAAATACTCATAAAAACTTTGAAATCCATCTCCCTAGAGGACCAGGCCACCCAATGGTCATATCTCAGTGGTAGACAACAGGTTGTCCTATGGAAGAGCAAACTATCCACCCTTTTACCCATCACCCTAAGAGCACCCCAAGGCTCCGTACTAGGTCCACTATTATTTTCCATTTTTATCAATAATTTGTATAAGGTCATCCCAAATGCAACATGCATTCAATATGCAGATGACTCCACTTTAGTATTCTCTGACACTTCATCTACAGAGTTGCAGGTTCTATCCCAAAATACTTTTAACACAGTTGTAAATTGGCTCCTTAACTGTTGTCTCATGTTAAATCCTAATAAAACCAAACTGCTGCTTTTTTCCCCCATTCACAGGTCTGCCCCTATAACCTTTACCTTAAAATCAACAACAGCACCATTATTTCCCCAGATTCCTCAATCAAACTGTTAGGAGTTATAATAGATAATGACTTTAAGTTTGATCTGCATATCAATAAAGCTATTAAAACAGCTAATAAAAAACTTGGCACACTATATAAGGTCAAGCCCTTGCTAACGCCAATATCCAGAACTGTAATTGCTCATACATATCTACTCTCCACCCTCCTGTATGCTTCCCCTCTATTTACAAACCTCAGCAAAACTGACCTTAAAAAACTTTCTAGCAGCTAAAATCACATTGCTAGATTTGCTACCAATGCAGCCTACAGAACTCATCACTGTCATAACCTAAATCTACTAGGATGGCTTGAACTGCCTAATCTACTTCAGGTTAACCAACTAATAGTTGCACACAAGATCCTGTAACAACTAGATAATACACCTGTACTTAAAAACCTCATCAACCCCTACAGTAACCTTAGCGCACTTCATTCATCTTAAAGACTGCTAGTTCAAACTCTCAAATCCAACAACACAGCCAGTAAATCTCTATTTGCTAACTCTGTTTGCAAAACTTGGAATTCTCCTCCTGTTAATCTTACATCTGACCTCTCTCTACCTCAATTCAAGAAAAGTCTGATTAGTACTTTAAAAAACGATGGCTATGTCCTTGTCCTAATCCAGACTAACTCTAACCATCACTAGCGTGCTCATGGAGGACTTCTGCCTACACTTTGTTTCTTAACTTATAAATCCTATGATCTACTACCAGGTTAGCCTACTAGGCATTCAATACTCTATCATTCTTAAAAACACTGCCTAGAATTTTCTATCTGAGTAAAAATGAAATAATTTGTTTGTGTAGCTGTTTTAGTGTTTGTTTATATCTGTGTAAAAATCCTTTTATTTGTGTTTTATTTTGTGTTTTAAACTATAAAAATGTAAGTTTGTTGAATGTCTTTTTGGAGCTTTTATCCCCGGACCTCCGCTGAAAATGGGCATGTATCCAGTCGGACTATCCTGGTAAACAAATGTAAAATAAAATAAATAAATAAATAAAAGTAATCAAAAAGAGATACAAAATTGCAGGGGACCAGGTAAACCAAAGGCAATCAATAAAAAGAAGTGAATAAGCTGATCTAGGATTTGAAAGAGGACAGAGCAGTACTGAGATAAGAGGTGCACAAATGGAACAGAAGGCTGTCAGAAAGAGAAAAAAAAGCTATAGTGGCCTATAGGAAGAATTGACTGTCATACAAAGTCTAGAAGAAGCATTATAAGCATAGTAGGAGTATCAAGCTATTTCCTGCAGGCAGAACTTGGAAGAATGTTGCTGAAATTTCTGGAAATGATATTTGACATTCTCAGAATACAAGAACCAATAACAGAAAGAATCTGCAAAGTTGTTAGAATGCAAGGGCTAAGCAGAACTGACGAGACATTTATTAACATGCCTGCACAGATTTAAACTGAAAGAAGAAAAGGTTATAGCACAAGCCACAGCATTCAAGTGATATTCTTTAATGGTACATTTGAAAACTTGCAGGGGATTATTCAGAGTCACTGCATAAACTGATAAAAGGGATAGCTGTCTTTTTGGGGCCTTTGAAGTCCCAAGGAATTCCTGCATGGAATAACTACCATGCCACTTAAATGCAGCATGGAAAGGAAAAACAGGTACGGGTTTCACTCAGAGGGATAAACACAAATGGTTTCACACAGACAGAGAAGCACACACTTTTGTTTCAGAGTTTGTGCAGAGTAGAAGTTGGAGCAACAACACAAAGAAACAAATTCAAATACCTCACAAAAAATGGACTTGCAGATAAACTTTTGAAGGCCCATAGATGAAATAGAATTATAAGGGTGACACAGAATCTGATGTAGATGCACTTATGAGGAAAAGGGATGAAAAGGAAATAAAGGACACAGACCAATACCAATAATTTAGCTGGGGTGAACAATACTAGGCATAGCAAACTAGAGAAAGGAGGAAAGAACATGGAAGGTTAAGGAATTATGAGGGACTCATACCTCTTAACTGTACAGATTATCGCAGAATGTCCAGATTTTTGCTTTACATTTTTCATCCGTTTTTCATATAATTGTGGTTTTCTGAAAAACTAGTGGCAAATCATTAAAGACTAAAATTAGAAAATAATGACAGACATTTGAGTTTCAGATTTCATATCTTTCAGAAAATCCATACTAATGCAAAACCTGTTATTCTATCAACTTTCTAAGTTTGCAAGAGCAATATTTAAAAATCGTTCCTATTTTTGGGCCTTTGCCCCACTTTTATTTATGGTTTTGTCCAGATTTCTTGCTCTAACAGGTTGTGAGGTATGATCAGGGACTTCATGAACATAATGTAGTGAGATAGAGAAAAAGATAGTCAAAGCAGAACTCCAGCAGATGATGAGAGTCAAAAAGTGATCACAGCAGATGCAGAACAGAGATATTAGAAGTAGCACATGCACATAACTTCAAAGAGAAAACAATGCAATGGAAGCACGAGGGAATACAGGTGACCAGTGCTGGACCCTGCGGACCTGAAGAGGCTAGACTGGTTAAAGTAGTAAGGAAGAAAAGTTAAATGGAGCAGTGAAAAAAAGACCAGAGGAAGAAGACAAAATGAGGAAAGTAATTAAGAACATTGCAGTCTGGTTATATGAAGAGAGGGGAATTTTTTCCTTTTCCCCACGGTAGTGCAATCTCGGCATGAGAATATTAAAGAAGGGGGGAGTGGGTGGTGCAGGAGGGCTTGCCCCCCCTGCATAAATGCTTTTTTTTTATTTTTTATTTTTTTTTTTAACGCACTTCAGCGAAAGTGCTTTTTCGGTAAATGCACTTTCGTTAAAGTGTGTTCGGTGAAGTTGGATTTGGACTGAAGTTTTGTTCAACAGTCCTAGATCGATATAAATATATATATATATATATATATATATATATATATATATATATATATATATATAGAGAGAGAGAGAGAGAGAGAGATCTATAGCTATATATATATATATATATATATATATATATATATATATATATATATATATATATATATATATGTATATATGGTTTACTATTAAAATATCAGTTTAAAAAAAAACGGTACTTAACAGCAAACTATTTCGCTGAAAGTACACATTACCTAATGGCCCTAAAGTCGAAAATCAGCTGTTAATGCCAAAAATGTCGAACACGACATTTTCCGGCACTTAACAGCAATTCCACCCTCAGAATAACTCCCTAACTAGTACAACTAATGTCTCGTTTATGCAGGGGCTGTTATGTGCACCCCCCACACCCCCCTAACTATATATTCCAACTCCGAGATCGCACTACAATTAGGAAAGGGATGTATTTCCCTTACAGCACTGTACCATAATCCCTGTACATAATTGAATGTTCATATTTGGAAATGCACAGTACATTCGCATATGTAATGTTCAATTATGTAGCTTGCACACATATGAACTATTTGAACATCCATAGTTCGAATAATTCATAGGCGTACAATGGTACATCAACATTGTAATAGTAAACCTATATATATATATATACATATATATATATATATATATATATATATATATATATATATATATATATATACACACACATATTATGCTTGGAACCTTAACTCCAAAGTTGAGTTTCTTGGAGGTGGGACAATAGTCTTCTGTTCTTGCTGCAATTCTCCATGAGTCCACTTTCAAATTTCAAAAATCCAAAACTTTGAACCTCTACATACCGAAGCCCAGAGAACTGAAGTTTTGGAATCTCAAAACTTGTCAAAGGAGATCGCCGTACAGTGTGTAACAGGAACTTTACCATTCTCTTCACTGTACTGAAATCTCTGAGTTGGTATAGTTACGTAGCAGGGGGTGTAGGGGTGCAGCCATTTACATGGGAGGTGCAGGGTCCTTGCACCCCTGCAAAAATGTGAGTTCTGAATTTTTATTTTTGAGATTGTTTTATTTTTCATGTTTCAAGATTCCAAAACTTCAATCCTGTGGGCTTCGGTATTTAGAGGTTTAAAATTAGAATTTTCAAAATTTGAAAGTGGACCTATGGAGAACATGCAGCAAGAACAGAAGATCATTGCCCCCCCGCCCAAGAAACTCAGCTTTGGAGTTAAGGATCCAAGTATGACACTATTGTAGAAACATAACTTAGATACCAGCTTCATTCTACAAAATAAAACAGAGAGAGTAAGGGTCTTACTTTCATGACCACATATCCTTATATTTTCTTGTGAAGATTTAAAACATACATCTTATACACAGTAGAATTTATGATATTAAGTAAGGACATTAGACATTATTCCTTATAGAACTATAAGATGAAAAATGACTAGAATTCCAACACAAAAAGAAGAAGTTCCAAAGATGTATGAGAGATCCAAGCACAGACAGTAGATGTAAGAATCTAAGATTCATATATGTAAATGCTGGACCACCCATGCCCAAGCCAGCACATACCCCTCAAAATAATCCCACAGTATAAAAATTTGTCAGATGTATTTGGGAAGCATGGCTAAGCTTAAAACAACCTGTGGACATTAGCCTAGTAATCTCCAATGTACCTAAATATACTATATATATATATATATATATATATATATATATATATAGTAAAATTATTAAAAGTATTAATCCCATTGTCTGGGATGAAGAACTCATCAATGGATGCAAAAAAAGATGTGGGAAAGAGGAGCTCATTCTGCAACAAATAAGGTATTCCAAAATGAAAGGTAAGCGGTGACTAGATTAATCCATTTAAGGAACAGCATACAAAATATTGGAAAATGTGGGGAGCAGACAGCCCTGAGTCAGACTGGAGACAAAATAAATGGATATCTATACCACCATTACTGCTGATGTTGTAAAGCTGTATAGTGGCAATGGAAATCAGGAGCTGCAGCAGCTACAAAAAAGTTATTTAGAAATGTCAGATCCTTTGCATATTAAGTGTATTGTTACAAAAACAGCAGTGCAAAATGACTGAAGTCCACTACTGAAAAGTGCAAGACTGTGGATGAGGAAATATATTGGAAAATAAATTATTTTACTGCTTTAACAACAGTTATGAAATATTCTATTTGTTATAATTTTTTTCTTTCAAAATATTAAGAGGTTCTTCAAATTTCAGAAAAAATGGGTTCTTTTTCATTCAGGGTTTGCAGAAAGTTACTTTGGATTTTAAATTGACTCATAATGAAGATTTGAGGATGGAAATTCAGATTTATTTCTGTGATAGTAATATCATCAGTATAAAACAGCAAAATATAAAAAATTTGGAATGCAACTTTATTTATTTAATACTTGCATTTTTTTAATCTAGTCAAGCATCAGTTGTAAAGATCCAAGTAGAAAAGATTCACATGCATTTAATACACTATGTCTATATTTGTAACCATATGTGTGGTGTGTGTGTGTGTGTGTGTGTGTGTGTGTGTGTGTGTAACGTGCAAAAGACATTGTCATTGTATATACCTGTGATGCCCCTGCACTGGCCCAGTAATCAAGCAGCCTCAATCCTCACCACTAGCACCAGTGAGGGACATGCAGATTGGGAGGATGAAAAGTACACACACACAATAAAGTACAATTTCCCTTAAGACCACACAGAGATCACAGTCAGTCTGAGGCTGGTTTCTCTCTCTTTCTCCAGATCCCCAGTAAGACTCCCCACTGGCACAGCTATATGGTTAATATCTCAGCCAAGTGGTCAAGCCAAAATCTCCAGCATCCTCTCTGTCCAACCAGTGCTTTGTGTCCCTGCCCAAGTAGCTGACACACGCTTGAGATTTGATTTATATACAAACACACACACACACACACACACACACACACACACACACACACACACACACACACACACACACACACACACACACACACACACACACACACACACACACACACACTCACTCACTCACTCACTCACTCCTGGGAAAGGCTGTCACAGGTTTACTAGCTATGCCCCCTTCTGCCCAGACTCTTGTTTTCACTGCCACCAACCAGCTCTTCATCAGCTACTATAAGGTCATTACAAAGAGTGACCAATTATACTGTGTAATGTTACTATTATCCAAATGGTAAGTGTGTCCAAGACTTTTAATGCAATCTAGGAGTGGCCTGTACAGTGTCACAAAATACATATGCAAGTACTGTAAGACCTTAAATATCTCTAAACAAACCAGCCACAATTAAAAGGTTTAAATATATTTAATAATAAATAATAAAAGCACAAGCTGATACTCAATAACTCAGCACAATGACTACAGAGTTCAGAATCACAGGAAATATTTTAAAATAACATTGCAGGACAGTCTTCCATAAGTACAGTAAACATTTAAACTAATCTCACTATATTTATCTAAGAGTAATCATTGTAATCTAAGTCTTACTTACAGAGCAACACACAGGCAGAAGTGCTTGGTGAATGTTTCTAGGTTCAAATACAAAATGCACAGACTCACTCTCTGAGATAGTTCTTAAATTACTATTAGACATTACTGCTGGGTTATCTCAGATTACATCACTGTTTGTCACCACTGCCATCAGTTTCAGGCTAACAGAAACTTAAAAATGTAGCATCTCTATGTCAAAAATACTTATCTCTCAGAAGTTTGCCTAGAACTGGAAGTTGTAAAACAGGTAAACACTTTTACATTTGAAGCCTGTAATTATTTCTGTTTCCAGACAATAGAAAGAACTCCTAGCTATAGACATTCTGTCTCCTAGCTGAGATAAAGACCATTGTAAAACTTCTTGCTTTTCTTGAGGATTTGCAAGTTAACTTTGTATGTTTCAGCCTTTACCATCAAAATGTACATTTGTATAGGTATATAGTTTATACACATTTCTGCTCTTTTCCAGCAGGGAACACTATGGTTGCATTCTTGAAGCTCAGTAAAAAACATACAGTTCAACACACACTTCTGCACCAGTAGTTTAATATACACATAACATATAGTTTTCTTACATTTGTAAGACAAGCATATGAATCATACTAATATTCACAAATGACACAGAATTATTTACAAAATTCCAGCTAGCTGGGCTAGCAACATTACAATACCAAAGAAAACAAAATATACATTAATAACAAGAAACATTTTAATGCTTATTTTAACTAGCTGTTATCACACATATAGAGATATTTATTTTATTTATTTATTTACTTATTTATTCCACTTTGTTATTCTGGCTGTTTACAAGCCATCCATATCCTCTTTCCCATTTTTTGCACATGGTGTTGGGGCATAACTTCATAAATTTTATGAAAAAGAAAGAAAATGACTACAATAGAAACTTAAAGAAAATTTAGAGTTAGTGAATTAACCTAATCAACATGTTCAAGAATAGTGGCAGGAACCACAAAAACAGCATAGAAATAACACTCATTTTGCAAGTGAAATTAAGTCCTGTAGCTGAATTTTAGCAACATTGACTCTTGTAATCGCCACACTGCCTCATTAGCCTGTTTCTTTAGTAAGGGCAATTCAAGTCTGAGTAAATTTATATTTTAAAAAGTATTTAGCATTTACAATGTTATTGTGATAATTGAATAATAACTGAGCAGTTTCTCAATTAGAAAGAAAAGCTGTTGGTTGTTTTCATAGAATTAGCAAATGAGGCCAGTCACCAGTGAAGTCTCCTAGGGATAGGGTTCTATGCTGGTATCTGTCCTGCTTGGCATTTACTTTTCTGAAGGAAATGTCAATACCCAAGGGCTCTAGCTGAACAAGTTTTCATATGACTGCAAGCTAGGAGCACTCATTAAATACCCCAAATGACTTAGCTATCCTGCAGGAAGGTTTGTCTCAAATAAATAACTGATATTAAAATCATGGTCTGACAGTAAATGTCAAAAATACATTACTGTATCCTTTGGGAAGTCACCTACCCCAGAGAACTATGACAATGACAATATGACCCTAAGAGCTGACCCATTTGTTCAAGATTTGGGAACTTATGTGGACAGTGACCTTACTTTTGACCAACATGTATCTATTGTTGTAAGAAAATCCTTTTATTTTGTACAATGTATAAACAGAGCGATTGTGTTTAGATCTAGGGATGTCAGTGACCCCCTTTACTTCACCCTTATTGTACCACTGATTTAATATAATTCCCCTTATGTCATGTATTTGTCAAGGCACATGCAACAAACACCTGTTATGTTCACAGAGATACCATACTAAAAGGATACAAGGGATAAACATGTCCTACACTGACAGATTCACTATCATCAATATCCTACAGACTGCTAAGATCCAACCTGTGCCTGGCATACAAGGTTCATAGAAGGTACTAGGCTAATGGCACTAGAGTCTTTACAAGCCTAGCAGTGTAAATATCTGAATACCCTTATTGACCATAGTTAGATGGTCATTGTTAGCAGAGCAATGCTATGATCAGTCCCAACTGCCCCTGTCCATGAGGGACATAGCTGCCACCCCCATGGTGAATTTACAGTCACCCATCCAATTGTCAAGGTTGCACTTAAATAGGGTAATTGAGCTCTGCTTCACATGGAGTGGGAGCTTATTCCAGAGAACTGTCAATTTCTGGGTGATATATCTGTCTCTCCAGCATGTTCTGTTAATCTCATAGGATAGGCTGAAATTCCTGGAGTGAGTTACTCTTGCCTCGTTTTATTTTCAGATGTGCAGCATTTCCATTAGTGCAGGGTCAGAGACTGCTCTGTAGACCAGGCACAGGTTACCTCTCAGCAGCCTTTATGATACAGAGTACAGTGACAGGGCTTCAGTCTTTCCTTGTAGGTCATGTTTTGAAGGCCCTGGATACTCTTGGTTAGAAACCTATGTGGTCTCTTCAGTTGCTGCAGGTGTCTGGTGAGGTACATACAGAAGGGATCATTGTACTTAATTAGTGGTCTGATAAGGGTAGAGTACAGTGGAGTTATAACCTCTCTAGTCTTGGATGCAATGCCCTTATTTATGAGATGTGCAATGCAGAAGGCTTTTCTTACCACTATGGACACATTGTGATCAAAATTTAGATTGCAATCAACTTGTGTTCCCAAGTCTTGCACCACCAAGTATGAGCTTAGTGGGGTGCTGTTTATATCATACTTAGCAAGGGCTACTTCTTAACAGGGGCTACGTCTTTGCCAGAAGGGATAATGCATCATTTTTGTGCTGAGTTTTAGTCTGTGACTTTGGCACCAATCATTTGTCT
Organism: Protopterus annectens; assembly: GCF_019279795.1. Lineage (NCBI taxonomy): Eukaryota > Metazoa > Chordata > Ceratodontiformes > Protopteridae > Protopterus > Protopterus annectens. Next base: position 1,231,337,109 of record NC_056745.1, read on the forward strand.
GTATCAGCCCTTTCTGTAATATGTTAACATCACTGGAGGACTCTATGATTGTGCCCAGTTTACAGTCATCTGCAAACTTGGTAAGCCACAGGCCATCAACCTTTGCCTGAACTTGAGAGAAATAGATTCCAAACAGTAAAGTTCCCAGTATGGATCCTTGTAGTACCCCATTGGTAACTGGTCTACTGGTGGAGGTGATCTTCCCAACTTTGACAGTGTATGTTCTGTCAGTGAACCAGTTCGCTACCCATCTAGTGATGTATGGGTTGATCCCCAGCTGGGAGAGTTTCTCAATGATACATGAGTGGTGGACTGTGTCAAAGGCCTTGGCTAAATTGAGATAGGTGGTATATAATGGTTTTCCCTCATCCCGGGCTTTGGCAACATTCTCAAAAAAAGTTGGCTAGGTTTAATAAGCAAGATGTACCCTTGACAAAACCAAACTGGGTTGCGTCAAGAGATTGAATGTCACCTACTTGTGGATAAGGTCCATAATGATTCTTTCCATGGCCTTGCAAATAAGTTTGGTTAGGTTTATGGGTCAATAGTTCCCAGTGTCAGTTAATGGACCTCCTTTGTGCTACGGGATTACTATTGCTGTTCTCTACTCTGCCGGAATAAAGTGAGTGCTCGGGCAATGGTTAAAAAGAGTGCCGAGTGGTTCTACTAGGTCTTATTTTAGATTGTTTAGTAACCAGCTTGGGATGTTATCTGGTCCCACAGCAGCCATGTTTTTGGCCTTGTAGACCTTCTTTGGAGATATTCAGTATAGGACTAGTGTCGGCAATGCTTTGGAGTATGTCTGGTGTGGATGAGACGGGGGTGAAGTTATTGCTAATTCTGTTGGCTAGCAGTTTGGCAATTTCCTCAGATTCAGTGTGAGTGGCACTATCTACTAAGTTTGGCATACAGCTGGGCATTCCCTTTTAGGTTTTGGATGTGGCTAAAGAATGCTTTATCATTGTCTTTAGCTAGGGAGCTAATTTAGTATCGTAACTAGCCTTAGAGGATTTTACAAAATATCTGATTTGCTTGTTCAAGCTGTGGAGGATATTCTTCCTCTGGTAAGTAAGTTCCCTCATGTTCTTAGATATCAGTTTCTTTATTTTGTTTTATAACTTATTTATACTTCCAGTCCACAGGGGTGGCTTGTTTTTTTTTTTTTTTTTTGGGGGGGGGGGGGCTGGTTCTGTTCCTGTTAGGTGCAGCTGAGACAATGCATTTGTTTAAGTGGCTATATAGGGCATTTGTGTACTCCTCTTTATAGAAGTCATTGTTGGCTATTTTGACAGGTGCTTTGAAACTTTTTATACCATTGCTTAGTAGGCAATAGTATGCTTAGGAGAAATGTTTCAGTTTTTTTACTCTTCTTGGGGTTTCAGGTTTGATCTTTACTTCAAATGAGACAGATTTAAGGACTGACCTTACCAGGGAGGGCAACACACAGGGGGTAGTGCAGTGACCCCCATGTTGGTGAGCAATAGGTCCAAGACATTTAAGCTCATTTTGGGGGTGTGGACCAACTGTTCCAGGGCATTTGAATTAAAGTCCAGGAACCTCATAGAAATCATATTTGTGCTCATGTAAGTCTCTCAATCAATGTAGGATAGCTGAAATCTCCCATGACCAAGGTGTCTGGCTGTATACTGAGCAACTCTAGCAAATCCAAGAAGGCGGTGTGCTTCTCCTGGTTCATGGTGGGGGACCTGTAGCTAGGGAAGATATGGAAGGGTATTTTACCTATCATTATTTGGACCTGGAGTAGCTCAAGGAAGTCATACTGTTTCACCAGTATTAAGGTGTATTTGGATTTAATGATGATGGATACACCTCCACCTTTGGTTCATTCATGCTCATTTTGGAGTATGAACTTGTGAAAGGCATTGTAGCCTCGTATGGCCAGGATGCTTTCTGCAGCCTTGAACCAAGTCTCAGTGACTGCACAGATGTTAGCATCTTCCAAGCTGAGTGCTTCCAGGGAGTGCAGTTTACTGTTTAAGCACTTAGCATTAAGCAGCTTGGGAGGTCTCTAGTCTTCAGGTAGGCTCTTAGTGAGTACCTTGGCATATGTGGGTTTCTGTGTCTTCACTTTATCTTGTGTGAGAGGAGAGGTGTGTGTACTGACAACCTGCTGGATGTCTTGTTTATTGTGTGAGAGGACTGATTTTAATTTCATGTTATAGTTCCATCTCTCACATACTGTATTTATTTGATTTAAGAGCAAGTGATTGCCAGTATGCATAAGCCCATTGCTGCAGTGCCTCAGGATGCCCACATCAATCAGTATGGCTGGGGAAATGGTGGGAAACTGTCCATCCATTATGGCAGGTATATATTATAGTAACTAGTGAGGATGGGCTAGATGGACCAGGGTTTGCTGTAAGACTAGCAAAAGCAGCTATTCTGTGGAGGCCTAGAGGTGGAAGACTGCTTCAATGCATCAAAATGGGCAACTGAGTTGCTCGCAGGGCAGTAATGCACAACTGCGCTGCAAACGGAGAGGCAGTGGATGTAAGGAGGGTTCTCTAGCAGATATCTAGGGAAAAATGTGTTTCTTAAGTGTTTGCATCTATACACCCCAGTGCTAAACACCTTTGAGTAATGGGGAAACACACAAATGCAGGACTTAAATACAAGTGAAATTAAATGCTTTTAAAGCAAACTAACTAATGGGAAAGCCCAAGAGTGAGCTTTATTCCAGCAATCTCCAGCTGAGTCCTGAGCCTCACACGTCTGCCACAAGGGTGCAGGGAGGCCCTCTTAATGTAAGATGGCTGGTTTTAGTGCCCCAGTCAAACCGGTCTAGATTCAGCAAGTCTGAATTTAGCCTATTCTAAGAAATGCAGAAGAACTAGAAATTTAAAGTGTTATAAAACAGTCACAGCAGTCAAAATAGCAAAACATGTAGCATCAAATAAGCAAAATACAGTTCAAAAAAGTGCAATACAAGCTTAAAATATGCTTATTTTTTGTTAAAAATAGTGGATGTCTTGGACTGAGTTCAGATTCAGTCCAGATCTCTGGCTAAGGTCACCAAACTCTGAGCAGCTCCACTCTTCTGACATATTATTAATGGATTAACTGCGCATCAGCAAGTCAAATGGCATTAAATCTAAACCTCTTTCAAAACCTCAGCAGAATAGTTTGTAGGGACAGGTACATTTCACAGGGGATACCACTGCTATGGAACAGACTCCCCACCCACATAAAATAAAGTTCATCCTTGTTCATTTTCAAGCACAACGTAGATCTATGAATGAGAAACAGAAAATTTACCCCCACATTGCCCCCTGTACTACTAATGGACAGATACCACTCATACATGCTTTAATCCATGTATGTGTCCCCTCAAATTATCTATGGTATGATCCCAGTTATTCTCATTAGAGGTGATATATAATTATCGACCATGGGATGGGCAAGGCCAAACTGTAACCAAATGGGATAGGTTATTTTGAACACAAAAAGGGAAACTGACTAGGCTGAAAATTGCCTGCAAGGACAGTTGGTGTAGTACTTACCTATGAACCTATGAGAATGGTAATAAGAAAGAAAGTGCATGTGAAAGGAGAAAAGTTTGTGAATTAAGAAAGTGGGAAAAGCTAGTAGAGAGGATGCAAAAGATAATTTGTTTATTTACTTATAGTAGTAAAGGGACCGGAGAAAATGGCATTCATAAGACAATAATTCTGTGACTGAGATCTATGCATCAAAGAGCTCTAGGGTCTGATATTCAGTCCTGGCCACTGACAATGTAGTTTTATTGCACTGACTGATAAACACTCTTGCATGTTCATGTAAAGGGAAGTAATTGGTCTCAGAAGTACAGGCAAGCACAGGAGGTCTATGGCTGACCAAGTTCGAAAATGACTGCAAACAAGGGGCTATAATTGACTCTCTGGCTGACACAGACATCCTCCAAAAGGGTCTCACTGAGACGGATACCTGGTGTCAAAACCATGGCCTCAACTTAAATGCCAAAAAGTGCATAGTCATCCCCTTTGGAAAAAACAAAGTACCCACAAACTACCACTTAGGTGGTAGCCCCCTAAATACGGAAGACGTAATAAGGGATCTGGGGAACCAAGTAGATAGTAATCTACATTGCCAAAGTGGTTAGAAAATCCTTCTATGTGGCCCACCTAATCACAAAAGGGTTTGCATCCCGATCAAAAGAGGTCATTGTGCCCCTCTACGCATCACTCATCAGACCCATCATAGAGTACAACGCCCCATTTGGGATGTACCTTACAAGACACCTGCAACAGATAGAAAGATCACAGAAGCACCTTACCAACAGGATCACTGGCCTCAAACAGATGCCCTATGCACTCGACTGAAGAAACTCCAGCTGTACTCGGTTGCATACCACCTACTCAGAGGTGATCTATGCCTGACATACAAGGCCATGTCCAACACAGAATTGATGGACATGCTCCACCTAAAGAAAACCATATCCCCTCGAGCCACACAATCTAGGGATCTAAACCTCACCACAACAATAAATAGGATGTGCTGGAGGGATAGATTCCTCTCCCAGAGACTTCCCATGCTCTGGAACAAGATTCCAATCTACATTAGGCAGAGTTCCTCACTAACACTCTTCAAGAGAAACCTTGACGAGTGGATGGGAAACAGAAAGTTTACCCCGGGGATCACTTCAGTGGCTCTGCTGGACAGAGGCACAGGGAACTTATCTAAGGGGGAGGTGAAAGCCAACACATCCCGGCTATGCTTATAAATGCCTTCAGGCAGATAGCCTAGTACCTACCTATGAACCTATGAACTGTCAGTGATTTCCTGTTAAGTGCAACAGTAAGTATTGTTACCTCACAATGTTTGGTTTTCCAGTCTGATTCTCCTCTGGGGCAACCTCTGCACAGATCATGTATGTAATTCCTATATTCACCTGAGTTTTTACTGGGTGGTCAGTCTCCTCATGTATCTTGAGGACATAAGTAAACTAAGAAATGTATAAAGCAAACAAGTAATAATGCTCTATGGCACAATAGAAACAAGCCCAAATCGCAACCAAAAAGTAGTAGTCCTGATAATTAATTAATGAATTAAATTATCAGGACTACTACTTTTTGGTTGCATTTTGGGCTTGTTTCTACTGTGCCATAGAGCATTATTACATCTTGAGGACATGCCATAATTGAATTAGAATGCCTCCTAGTTACATGTTGCTAAACGTGTCAGAAGTGAATGGGAAGGTGTGTGTACATGTATGAATTTCTAATGTGTGGGGGTAGGTGTGCACATGCGTGTATGTATGTGCATCTTACAATAGACTGACATTCTATCAAGTGAAATGTTTCTAAACCTTGCACTCACTGAATGCTGGAAATGCACTCAGGCTCAACCATGACCCTGAACTGGGTAATACATGTAATCAAAGAAAAAGAGTTTAGACACAATGTTACAATGCTTAGTTAGCACACTGATGATGAAATGAAGAAGATCCTGTTCAATAAGAAACAGCAATACAAATGATGTAAGCAGCCCCATGATGCACTTTTATGTAGTGTTTTGGCAGAGGGACTAAGTGAGGAGTGAGTTAACAAAAAAGGTAGTTTTGCCAAGGTCTTGAATGGCTCAAGATTAATAGAGCAGAAGATATATTAGTTGAAACCTAAAAGGCTAAGTGGAAGCAAAGATGTGAGAAGCAAAATAAAGACAGGAGCAATGGAGAAAGTGAAGTGGACTGGGGTAAAGAAGTAAACAAAGGCAGGAAACTGGAGAATAAAAACAGAAAGTAAAGGGAAGCGCTACAGATTGCAATATGTAAAGATAGAAATCAGTTATATGGAATAAGAACAAGCAAAACAGCACATTGTTACCATTTACAGAGTAAAACTATTATGCAAACACATAAGCATAAATATGCAGTCTAAGCAAGGGACAGCATGTCAAATGATGTCAGTGCTGTGAAACACACAAGAAAGTAATATAGAGCAGAAGAACAGAAAACACAGCTTTAGCAAGTGATAAAACTGCATAGCACTTAGAAAAGTAGGGCATCTCAATTATTTAAAAAGACATAAGCACATTGCACTACTGTGAATCACTTTTAATGACAGGTGACAAATACTTAAAAGCACTGATGTTACAAAATAGTTTGTTGGAAAGTCATTAACATCAGTTTAAATAAAATTATATAAAATGGATCCATCGGTAGGCAAAAAAAAAACAAATATGGAAGTGGACACATCAGTAGATGAATGATGTACACAGTTATTTGGAGTAAGCTATTGTTTCTTGTCCAAGTATACCTTGGAGGCTGAGTGAATAAAAAAAAATAACTCAGAAACACAGGTCTAAATGTTGATATGAAATGCAGACCACAGATGACCACACTGCATTCATGCTCACTAAAATGAATTAAGACAGTTTTTGAGGACATAGAGGTATCCTGTGCATATAATTTATAAGGCTGCATTGCATGCATTTGGAGAGAATGCCAGGCCAGCAGAATAATGGACACTACAAGTGATTAGCTAAAAAACTGCTAGTAGTAAGCAGCATCAGCCAGTGGGTTTCAATTAACAAGTAACTATATCTGTTGTAGCTCCATCTACATGAAATATCTAAGAATTGCATATTTTCTCTTCTGAAATAACTTTCACATGTGATCAATCAGCTTATAATTTATAGCACAATATGTTTGTTTCCCACTTTGGGTTTCTATTGACAGTATTATTTTAAATATATGGACTAAAATTCATCATTAGCCATTAAACGTGCACCATAGTTCTCTTACACCGCAACTTACTTTAATGTCAGGTTTCTTTAATGACACCGCAGTGAAACAGAAGGGACATGGTAACTTCCTGAAGTGTCACCCTTCAGGTAAATGATAAATCTATGGTTCTGTCCTCCTGTTCCAGTAATTACACTATTTAAAATTTAGTGGCATTTGATTTACTGAGGGTATGGAAGATTTTCACACTGCTTTCATCAAACCTAATACAACATTTAGCCTTTTCCCCACAAACAAGAACCAGAGGGTCTAGTAAACCTACTCAGTTAAAATGCAAATAGATAAATAAATACATAAGTGAGGCTAAAGAAACAATTTCTAGAAGATAGGACACTATGGTGAAGCACAGAACATAAATCATGCACCCTAGCTGACTCAGCAGCATGGTGCTTTATAGTTTATGATCTTTGATTCATTGGTCCAGGGTCTTGATCTCTGCTCACTGTCTGTATTTCTTTGCATGTTCTTCCTCTGTGTTCATGTGAGTATTCTCTGGATATTTAAGTTACTTCCCACCATCCAAAAACATGTTGGTTAGCTGATCAAAAGTGCTCCGGTACAGTGAACTTACCCTTGCCCTTTTGGCCTGGACCATGGTTGAAAAAGGTCCAAAAATGCCAGTTCAGTTATTTGGTAAGCAAATGAAAAAAGTAACTAAAACTAATTGCACATTTACTCATACCTGAACTGCAGCATTAGAATACAGTGCAGTCAACAGATTAAGTCAGGAGCCATAAGAAAAGCCTGATTCCCTTATTTTTTATTCAACCCTATAAAGTCTTCAGAGGTTGTAGTTAATTCTGGCATGGCCAAAGAGAGGACCATCATAGGCTGAAATGTGGGATAAACGTATGTTTAGAATTTTCACTGTCAGCTTTCTGTACTTTATTTGCTAACACTTTCCTCAGATGTCTAATTGTAATCAACAGGGCCAGTCTTAGGTCTAATGGAGACCTAGACAAAGGACTTCATGGGCATTTGTTATACACTAGTCCTACCACCACTTCCCAGGTTCACTTATAATATTTTCTCTCCTGCTATATCCATACCATCCAAACAGATTACTTATTTCTTATTTTTTACACTTTGTCTTACTTTTTAGCTTTGCTCTCTTTGCTTTTAACACTCTAATTGAACACAGCTCCACTACAATAAGTTGCAAGAAGTTACTGAATAAAGCTGGAGGTCTGAGGGTTTAGGCACATGGTTCTACATGTTCTGAGGTGCATCTTAGATCTTTTTTACAAACTTTTAGTCTAATGATGACCTGAACAAATATCAGGATTAAGGAAAGAATTTAGTCTTATTTTTGTTTTGAATTAAAAATAACATTTGTGTAAAGTTTAATGCTCAAAGCTAACACAACAGTAGTTCCACAACAAGCTGTGAAGACAAGTTATTTCAAGGATACTTATATCCTATCTGGAAATAGTGCTTGCCTTCTTATTCCCCACAAATATAGTTAATTCCGGTGTTAGATTGGTAACAAAGCAAAAACACAAATGGCTGGAAGCATATTAAACAGCTGAGGGCCTGGGAGAAGAAAATATATGGATAAACTCCACATACAAACAGGGTACAAACAGACTCCACATTGAAAGATTCACAATCAAAAACTTAACCAGAAAATCAAGTGTTATAACATGGAAACACGACTTGCTGTGCCACTGTGACAATAATCATTTGCTATTACACACAGATACTACCCACATCACCACAGATAGGAACTTATTGAGTACAATGCTGATACATGACTGTGAGGGAAAGTGAAAAAAAGTATACCCAACTTGTTTCTTTTAGATATATCACAACCCTTCCCACTTTATTGAATGTGCACATCTCAGAGATGTGATTATGGTAAAAAAATAAACACAGAAAGTGGTCCCCCGTGCCAGAACACCAAACTAATCAAATAATCCAGGCACAGTGAGTCCAGCAGTTGTAGCCATGTCTTTAATACACACCAAGCAAGGAAAACCAAAAACAAGCACCTTACATAAAAAAACGCTACAACGAATACTCCTTATGTTTTCGTCAATTAACTTCTTCAGAATAAAATGACTTAAAACAAGCCCTTCTTATATATATATATATATATATATATATATATATATATATATATATACGTAGATTTTAAAAAATATCCAGTAGCATCACAGAATAAATTAAACAAGTTTAGTTAATTAAATAGCTTGACAGTGTTAATAATTAATTAAACAAACAGCTTAACAGTATAAAGTGAGAGAGGCTAAATTCTTTTACATATGAAACTTCATAATGGTGTTGAATAATAAATTAAAACGTACAGAATGTATGATATTTGACTTTAAAACTGACCATTACAAAACTAACTAGGCTAAAAAGTTGTGAAATAGCACCATCTTGCGTTAAAATAACATAAATAACAAAATATATGTAAATTTGAATAGTTTTAAAAATTGATATAAATATGTACACAGCATCTTAATACCAGAAGCAATTGAATGATAGCTCATATTAAGTATAAATAATATATAAAATATAAAAAATATAAAACGTAAAAAATGTACCCTTGTACATAAAAAATGTATGTAAAATTTTGTAAAATTTATAGATTTGCAGATCTTAATTTCAAAACAGGTTTTAAAGATAACATTTCATTTAGACCTGGGGAGGTACTGGCATCTAAAATTAATTGCCAGTACAATTCCTTGTACTCCAAACGAGCTTCCCATGGTCCTCCCCAGGGGTCTAGTGGGACAACCTCTATCACAAAAAACTGAAATTTCCCCTTGATTACATACTTGTATGTGTTTATATAAAGCATTATTGACATTTCCTTTCCTCATGTCGTAACCATGCTCATATATCCTTTGCTTCAGTTTTCTTTCAGTTTTACCAATATAGAAGGAGTCACATGTTCCACATAAGGCAATATAAACTACACCACTAGCATTACAATTGGCAAAGCCCTTGGCGGTAATTAATTTGCCTCTACTTTTCAAAAATATAGTGTCACCTTCCTTAACATTAACACAATGAGGACAGTTTCCACACTTACGTGTCCCCTTCTTATTGGTATTGTGTAAACCATAGTTATCTCCCTCAATAATGTTCTTAATATTGCGTCCCTTCCTGTATACCAGTTTAAGAGGTTGTTCAAAATTCAATTTTAAATCAGATAAACTTGCAAATTTTTTCCATTCATTACATAATATTCCTGATCAAATTACTCTCCCCATCATATGTAATTGCCAAAGCTGACTGGTAGCATTTACCTTTCAGTTGAGTCTCTGTATTTACTTTAAACGTGTCCACTATAAAATCTATGTTTCCTAAAATAGGTAAAAAACCTAGATGCCCTTGCATCCCTCACTTCAGCAGTGACTTTTTGTAAAAGATCCCCCAGATACCCTCTTTCCTTGAACATGTTTGTAACGAATTCACATTCCTGCTGAAATTCATGCTCATCCAAAGTCATTCTACTTGCTCTCACCAACTGCCCTTTTACAATTGCCTTCTTCTGGTATGGCGGGTGGGAGCTGGTGTAATGTAGATATGTATTAGAAAAAGTTCCCTTTCTGTAAATTTTGGATTTAAAACCCCTGTTGGTTCTCTGAATATTTACATCTAAAAAACAAAGCTCATTATAATCAACATGATAAGTAAACTTCAAAAATACAGTTGTGCAAGAAATAAATTCATAAAATTCAGAAATATTTTCTACAGAACTATTCCAAAAAGGCATATATTGTCTAAAAAACAACCATAATAGTTCCAGTACTGTCAAAGTCAGAACTGAAAACAAAATTATTCTCCCAGTGGAGTAAAATGATGTTGGAATATATGGATACACAGTGTGCACCCATAGCTACCCATTTTTTTCTGCCTGTAATACTCTCCCTGGAAATATATTAAATTGTTCTTCAAAATTAAATCCATAAGTACTAAACAAGTACAAAGCACTTTAAAAGGAATACTTTTTTTGTTTTCAAGAAATTCCTCAAACCAAGCTAGACCTGTATCATGGGGAATACATGTAACCAGGTTTACCACATCCAAAGTGATAAAATTCGAAGGAGTATCCGTCGTAGAGTTTTTTATGTGAGGTGCTTGTTTTTGGTTTTCCTTGCTTGGTGTGTATTAAAGACGTGGCTACAACTGCTGGACTCGCTGTGCCTGGATTATTTTATTAGTCTGGTGTTTTGGCAGGGACCACTTTCTGTGTTTATTGGTTTGAATTTTGTGGTCACGGATTCTCCAGTAAGTGTAGACAGTCGTAGTTTTGACAACTCCAGCAAAGGGAATTAATTGGGTGAAATACGTAAACTGATTGGACAGATTTCAGAGTTAGTTGATGTATTGACACCACTTAGCCAATCGTTGATTACACTGTCCACGCAACCCTCCATACCCTGTAACCAGGAGGGGCTTAAGGGTCCTGTTTTGAATGAAGGGACGGGCCACATTTCTACAATTGAGAGTACTTCACGTGGACAGGTTAGCCAGCCTTGTATGCAGAGTATGGATGGATTTCCTAACATTTCTTTATCTGGAAACAGCACAAAAGTTACAAATGGGACAGCGTTATCACAAACCAAGCAACCCAGTACCACGGAAGTTGATGCCTTGACAGTTACTCATAAAGGTACAAATATTAACTTTAAAGACTTATTAGATTATAAAATTGACTTTAAAGAACTACCTAGACCACAGGTTAACAGTCAAGAATGGACAATATGTTGTACAAATCCAAATCCTGGGAAATGGACAATATGTATTTGAAACATTGTTTACAACTGAACATCGTTCCCAAATGTTTACATGTTTGTAATTATCCTAACAATGTGGTTGAAGGCTCGCAATTTCATAAAGATTTAATTGCCGCATTTGATAAATGCGGGGCTGACATTATGCGAGCTATAATTAAAAACAACGAAACGGAAATGGACATGATGTACACTTTAATAGAAACTATTAACCAGAAAATGATTAATGATTTACTGTTTGGTATTGAAAGTGAGAGAGCTAAGTATCAGGATATGTTGAATGAAATTGAAATAAGATGTGTAAAGGTACATGAAAGAAAGTTTAGAAAGATAGAAAGAGATGCACAAGAATACAACAACAATGTACATTATCCTAAACCTAAAACATTAGGAAGGAATAGGAATTTTAACAACTATGTAAATGATAGATGTAATGTTGATATTCACGACAATATTTTGAGAAATGATGATCAAGATGAATTTTATAATATACATGACCCTTTAGAATTCCTTTCTCCCAGGAGATTGGAAAGGTTAAAGAAAAAGGAGCCTATAAACTATAAGAATGGGAATTATTAGCAAAAGCGCAGCAACACACATTGGAAACAATAGACACAGATGACATTAATGTCAGTGGTTGTATTTTCAGTTATAAAGGTTTTCATCATCATTATCTTCTTTCGGCTGTTCCCGTTAGGGGTCACCACAGCGGATTACCTGTTTTCATTTCTTCCTGTCCTCTGCAACTTGCTCTGTCAAACCAACCACCTGCATGTCCTCTCTCACCACATCCATAAACCTTATCTTAGGCCTTCCTCTTTTCCTGTTACCTGGTAGCTTCATCCTTAGCATCTTTTTCCCAATATACTCAGCATCCCTCCTCAGCACATGTCCAAACCAATGTAATCTTGCCTCTCTGGCTTTGTCTCCAAACCTTCCAACCTGGGCTGACCCTCTAATATACTTATTCCTAATCCTGTCCACCCTCATCACACCCAGTGCAAATCTTAACATCTTTAACTCTGCCACATCCAGCTCAAACTCCTGCCTTTTTTCAATGCCACTGTCTCCAACCCATATAACAAAGCTGGTCTCACTACCCTCTTGTAGACCTTCCCTTTCACTCTTACTGGTACTCGTCTGTCACAAATCACTCCTGACACTTTTCTCCACACACTCCATCATGCCTGTACTCTCTTCTTCACCTCTCTTCCACACTCACCGTTACTCTGAACTATTGACCCCAAGTATTTAAACTCATCCACCTTCACCAGCTCTACTCCTTGCATCCTCACCATTCCTCTATCCTCCCTCTCATTCACGTATATATATTCTGTCTTACTCCTGCTGACCTTCATTCCTCTTCTCTCTAGAGCATATCTCCATCTCTCCAGGGTCTCCTCCACCTGTTCCCTATTCTCACTACAGATTACAATGTCATCTGCAAACATCATAGTCCACGGGGACACCTGTCTGATCTCGTCAGTCAACCTGTCCATCACCATTGCAAATAAGAAAGGGTTCAGAGCTGATCCTTGATGTAACCCCACCTCCACCTTAAACGCATCCGTCACTCCCACCGCAGTCCTCATCGCTGTCACACTACCCTCGTACATATCATGTACCACTCTTACATACTTCTCTGACACTCCTGACTTCCTCATACAATACCACAACTCCTCTCTAGGCACGCTGTCATATGCTTTCTCTTAGTCTACAAAAACACAATGCAACTCCTTCTGACATTCTCTGTACTTCTCCATCAACACTCTAATAGCAACCATCACATCTGTAGTGCTCTTTCCCTGCATGAAACTATACTGCTGATCACTATACTGCTGATCACTAATCATCACGTCCCTTCTTAGCCTAGCTTTCACTACTCTTTCCCATAACTTCATGCTGTGACTGATCAATTTAATCCCTCTGTAGTTACTACAGCTCTGCACATCACCCTTATTCTTAAAACACTGGTACCAAAACACTTTTTCTCCATTCCTCAGGCATCCTCTCACTTTCCAAGATTTCATTAAACAATCTGGTTAAAAACTCCACTGCCATTTCACCTAAACACCTCCATGCTTCTACAGGTATGTCATCTGGGCCAACAGCCTTTCCATTCTTTATTCTCTTCATAGCTATCCTTACTTCCTCCTTGCTAATCCATTGTACTTCATGATTCACTATCCCTACATCATCCAATCTTCTCTCCCTCTCATTCTCTTCATTCATCAACCCCTCAAAGTACTCTTTCCATCTCCTCAACACACTCTCCTTGCTTGTAAGTATGTTTCCCTCATTATCCTTTATCACCTTTACCTGCTGCACATCTTTCCTAGCTCGGTCCCACTGTCTAGCCAATAGGTACAGGTCCTTTTCTCCCTCCTTAGTGTCCAACCTTTCATACAACTCTTCATATGCCTTATCCTTAGCCTTCACCACCTCTCTCTTTGCCATGCACCTAATCTCCTTATACTCCTGTCTACTTTCTTCATCTCTCGGACAATCCCACTTTTTCTTTGCCATCTCTTTGTCTGTATACTCTCCTGTACTTCCTCATTCCACCACCATGTCTCCTTGTCGTCCTTCCTCTGTAAAGATGTCGATAGCCTAGTACCAACCTATGAACCTACGAACCTATGTGATACCAAGCACCTTTCTAGCCGTCTCCCTTACTAGCTCTGCTGTAGTTACCCAGCTATTTGGTAACTCTTCACTGCCACCCAGTGCCTGTCGTAACTACTCCCTGAACTCCACCTCACAATTACCATTTTTCAATTTCCACCATTTGATCCTTGGTGCTGCACCCACACTCCTCCTCCTCTTCTTGATCACCAACATCATCCTACAAACCACCATCCTATGCTGCCTAACTACACTTTCTCCGGTCACCACTTTACAGTCTCCAATCTCCTTCAAACTGTCCCTCCTACATAAGCTATAATCCACCTGTGTGCATCTTCCTCCACTCTTTTATGTCACCCTATGTTCCTTCCTCTTGTTAAAATACATATTCACCACAGCTATATCCATCCTTTTCACAAAATCCACTACCATCTGACCTTCTGCATTCCTTTGTTTAACACCATACCTACCCATCACTTCCTCATCTCCTCTGTTCCCTTCACCAACATGCCCACTGAAATCTGCTCCAATCACCACTCTCTCACCCTTGGGTACAGTCATCACCACTTCATCCAATTCACTTCAAAATTTTTCTTTCTCATCCATTGCACATCCAAATTGTGGAGCATATGCACTAACAACATTCATCATTACACCATCAATTTCCAGCTTCATAAACATCACTCTATCCGACACTCTTTTCATCTCCAAAACACTCTTTGGCATACTGTTCTATTTAATTATACTGGTATTTCCATTACCAAGGCACATTTTAATTTATTTACAAAAGGGTTCATGTTCATTCCGAGGGTTAAAGCTAACATTGTTAACCTTTTGGGGGACGTGAAAATGTTCATCAGACAGAAGAACCTAGAGGTATTTTTTAATGGTATTGAGAAAAGAAATGACATAAATGTTTTAAAGAAAAGAAGTACTTTTAACCCACCCCTGCATCCCCAGCTCAAGAATTTTGAAAATTTACTGGAAAAAGCATTAAGGGAGAGACTCAAGTACAATAAAGTAAACTCAAATCTAACTAATGAAGAATTAGATGTTTTAAAATCATGTAAAGAAAACAGGAATCTTAGGTATAGGAAGCCTGACAAAGGGGGTGGTGTGGTCTTGATGGAACAGATTAACTATGATACCAAAATGTTTGAAATGCTTATTGATGAAAATACCTATGAAAGGGTATCTTTGAATGAATTCAACATAGCACATAGAAACTTAGTTTTTGTTTGAATGATTTGGTGTTAGAGGGACTTATAGACATTGAAACCTTCAGCTACTTGTATGTCGAAAAACCTAAAGTTCCCTCTATTTTTGGTATACCTAAGGTCCACAAGAACCACACAGATCCCCCCTTGAGACCTATTGTCTTGGCTGAAGACTCCCTAACAGCTCCTTTATCAAGTATATAGATGTCCATTTGAAACAAACAGTGATGGACAATCCAAACATTTTAAAAGATTCCTGGGATTTTTTAAGACACATGTTGTTGTCTTTCGGCTTTTCCCGGTTAGGGGTTGCCACAGCGGAACTCCGGTCCGCTAATGATTGGCAGTAGATTTTCATAAACGCCGAGGTGCCAGCTCGATGTTCAACCTTCAACGAAGGCAAGCCAATTTATGTATGTCTTTCGAACGCCCACCCAACCGTGGGGAGGACATGCAGAATCCACACAGAAGGCACTCCCTGAACTTCAGCTGAGAATCAAACGGGAGAACCTCTTGCTGTGAGACAACAATGCTACCGCTGCACCACCGTGGATACGGATTTTTTAAGACACATAAACAATACTAAACAAGTGAACACTTCGAATTTTATCACTTTGGATATGGTAGACCTGTTTACATGTATTCTCCACGATACAGATCTAGCTTGGTTTGAGGAATTTCTTGAAAACAAAAAAGTATTCCTTTTAAAGTGTTCTGTACTTGTTTAGTACTTATGGATTTAATTTTTAAGAACAATTTTATATATTTCCAGGGGGAGTATTACAGGCAGAAAACAGGTAGCTATGGGTGCACACTGTGCACCCATATATGCCAGCATAATTTTATTCCACTGGGAGAATAATTTTCTTTTCAATTCTGACTTTCGACAGTACTGGAAATATTATGGTCATTTTTTAGATGATATTTGTCTTTTTTGGAATAGTTCTGTAGAAACATTTTCAGAATTTTATGAATTTATTTCTTGCACAACTGAATTTTTGAAGTTTACTTATCATGATGATTATAATGAGCTTTGTTCTTTAGATGTAAATATTCAGAGAACCAACAGGGGTTTTAAATCCAAAATTTACAGAAAGGGAACTTTTTCTAATACATATCTACATTACACCAGCTCCCACCCGCCATACCAGAAGAAGGCGATTGTAAAAGGGCAGTTGGTGAGAGCAAGTAGAATGACTTTGTATGAGCATGATTTTCAGCAGGAATGTGAATTCATTACAAACATGTTCAAGGAAAGAGGGTATCCGGGGGATCTTTTACAAAAAGTCACTGCTGAAGTGAGGGATGCAAGGGCATCTAGGTTTTTTACCTATTTTAGGAAACACAGATTTTATAGTGGACACGTTTAAAGTAAATACAGAGACTCAACTGGAAGGTAAATGCTACCAGTCAGCTTTGGCAATTACATATGACGGGGAGAGTAATTTTAGCAGGAATATTATACGTGATGAATGGAAAAAATTTGCAAGTTTATCTGATTTAAAATTGAATTTTGAACAACCTCTTAAACTGGTATACAGGAAGGGATGGAATATTAAGAACATATCTGAGGGAGATAACTATGGTTTACACAATACTAATAAGAAGGGGACACGTAAGTGCAGAAACTGTCCTCATTGTGTTAAAGTTAAGGAAGGTAACACTATATTTTTAAAAAGTAGAGGCAAATTAATTACTACCAAGGGCTTTGCCAATTGTAATACTAGTGGTGTGATATATATTGCCTTATGTGGAACATGTGACTCCTTCTATATTGGTGAAACTCAAAGAAAACTGAAGCAAAGGATATATGAGCATGGTTACGACATGAGGAAAGGAAATGTAAGTAATGCTTTATATAAACACATACAAGTATGTAATCAAGGAAAATTTCAGTTTTTTGTAATAGAGGTTGTCCCACTAGACCCCAGGGGAGGACCATGGGAAGCTCGTTTGGAGTACAAGGAATTGTACTGGCAATTAATTTTAGATGCCAGTAGCTCCCCAGGTCTAAATAAAATGTTATCTTTAAAATCTGTTTTGAAATTAAGATCTGCAAAACTATAAATTTTACATACATTTTATATGTACAAGGGTACATTTTTTACATTTTTTATATTTTATATATTTTTTATACTAAATATGAGCTATCATTCAATTGGTTCTGGTATTAAGATGTCGTGTCCTTATTTATATCAATTTTTATAACTATTCAAAATTACATATATTTTGTTATTTATGTTATTTTAACACAAGTTGGTGCTATTTTACAACTTTTTAGCCTAGTTAGTTTTGCAAGGGTCAGTTTTAAACTCAAGTATCATACATTCTGTATGTTTAATTTATTATTCAACAACCAATATGAAGTTTCATATGTAAAATAATTTAGCTTCTGTCACTTTATACTGTTAAGCTGCTTTTTTAATTAATTATTAACACTGTCAAGTTATTTAATTAACTAAACTTGTTTAATTTATTCTGTGATGCTATTGGATATTTTAAAAAATCTATGTATATATAAGAAGGGCTTGTTTTAAGTCATTTTATTCTGAAGAAGTTAATTGGCCAAAAGGTAAGGAGTATTCGTTGTAGCAGTTTTTTATGTGAGGTGATTGTTTTTGGTTTTCCTTGCTTGGTGTGTATTAAAGACGTGGCTACAACTTCTGGACTCGCTGTATTATTTAATAATAAAAATGGATTATTTAATAATAAAAAATAGCCATAGCAATGTATTCTCTCTGGATTCAAACAAATGCACAAATGGGATCATATATGTATGTAAGGCTCCCAAATATGCAACAAAGTTTAGAAGATTTAGGATTTTTTGCTTGGAAGTATTTGCATATGTATTTTTATACCCCAAGCAGACTCCAAAATGTTTTCCTCACTTAGATTGTAAATGCTGGAAATGTGACAGGGAAGCAAGAGGTAATTGGGAACATATTTTGTGGGAGTGAAATGAGTTGGCAGACTTTAAAAATTCTCTGAATATTACTCTGTTAGAAGTACTGGGTGAGTAAATTGGTATAACTAAGAAAATGTTTGTTTTGAGCTGTGATACAGAATCAAAATTGTCTAGATATAGTGAAGCTTGGCTGAGTTTAATTCTGGTGGCTGCCAAAAAAAATGCTGGAAAATGGAAATCAGTGTTTAACCCAACCATACCAGAAGTGAAGATAGCAACAGAAAAAAAAGAACTGGAAGTAGGATCTTTATAAAGGGGTAGGAGCAACTTACATAGAAAAAAAAAAGGGAATTGTTGGAACAATATATGCAGAATAATGTTTTAGAGGAGGAATGAGCTTGAAGGAAGGCACGAATTGAATGATCAAATACTGTATAGAAGATTACATGTGATTTACAATGTTTGCCACTGAAAATATGTCAATATGTTTTATTTTCGTAATCTGAAGGTAATGCTACTCAATGCTAGAAGTCTAAACCTCAAAATGCACTCTCTCGAGGCACTCCTAAAAATGGAGAACATCAATATCTGTGCAGTAACTGAGACCTGGTTCAAGGCTCCAGAGAGCACCCCTGCAATACCAGGCTACAATTCTTACCACACTTTTCGGCCACAAAACCAGGACCAAAACACTAAAGGTGGAGGAGTGTCCATATTCACCAAGGATATTCACACCTCCAGGCTAGTTGCCCAACACAATGCATCTGAAATTCTCCAGGTGCAGCTAACACTAGGTAAGACTGCAATCCAAATTGTAGCTTGCTACAGATCCCCAACCATGCCCCAAGATTCTCACTACACCTTTCTAAACATACTGGAAAATATTAAGATACAACCAAACACCCTAATACTGGGTGATTTCAACTACCTTGCCATTAATTGGGAAAACTACTCAGGTACCAACTCCTTTTCCCAACGGTTATTGGAATTCATAAATTCCAACGCCCTGGATCAAATAATCCATTGTCCCAACATGGGCTCCAATATCCTAGACCTGGTCATTACCAACATGGGAGATAGATGCTCCACACCAGTGGTCACCCCCTTATTGGTCAGGTCTGACCATAAGCAAATCACCCTTGACATCCACATCCCACCCCCACCCCCCCCCCCCAGTAAGGAAACCTCCTTAAAAAACTTCTCCAAGGCCAACTTCAAGCTACTCAAGTCAGAAGTGACAAACTTCACAACACCCACGCAGACGGGATCTGGAAGTTCGACTGCAGAATCCTACAATAAGGCACTGTACAAGCACATCCACTCGTGCATGAATCGTGCCATCACAAATAGAACCAAGATGCTCTTCTCCAAAAAAAGGAAGCCAATCTGGTGGTCCTCTGCTATAAACAAACTATACAACAGAAGGAAGAAACTGTTGCAAAAAAGAGGAAAATCCCAGGATGCAAAAAACTCCCTCACCAGCCTCAGTAAGAAGTTGAGATCCCTCATAAAATCCTCAAAAGCTAGTTACGAAAATAAAATTGCCAAAGATTCCAAAGACAACTACAAGGCATTCTATACTTATGTCAAGAATCTAAATGGCAATGCTCAGATCTGCTCTGAGTTACAACAGAATGGTATTAAATATACTGATCACAAGGATATTGCCAATATCCTGGCAGATTGATTTAGTGCCAACTTCACCCCACTCTCACCCCCTAAAGGGCCCATCTCAATACCAAAAGATTGCCAAATTCCGATAATCACGGCCACACAGGTAGAAACCGCACTCTCCAAAGCTAAGAATACAGCATCCATGGGACCAGATGACATCCCAGGCTGTGTACTACATGAACTACAAAATGAACTGGCACCTCACCTAAGTGTCATGTTTAATCATAGCCTCACCTCAGGCTTCGTGCCCACTGAGTGGCGCACAGCTACAGTTATCCCGCTCCACAAGGGAGGATCCACCTTGGATCCTGGGAACTACTGTCCCATCAGTCTTACAAGCCTGATTTGCAAGAGCATGGAACGCATTATCATGGAACTTATAAACAAAGACATTGGCAACCTTCAAACACTGGACCCCACCCAGTTTGGGTTTGTGAAGGGACGATCTTGTCTCCTGAATCTGATTGACTTCTTCAAATCAGTCTCCAGAGCTGTGGACGAGGGTAAGGCAGTCCACACAGCCTATCTGGACCTCACCAAGGCTTTTGACACCATCCCCCACTCTAGAATCATAGATAAACTTACTAAGCTGGGCATAAATCCCTACATCACTCGATGAGTTGCTAACTGGCTTACTGACAGAACCCAGACAGTAGCTGACTCCAAATCCAGCTCCAGACAAGTGACAAGTGGAGTACCTCAGGGTTCAGTCCCGGGACCACTCTTGTTTGGCATCTACTTCTCTGAAGTACAGGCCAACACTAAGGGACTCTGGCTAACAAAGTTTGCAGATGACTGCAAACTGGGAGCCATTATTGAATCCCGAAATGATGTGGATATCCTACAAAAGAACCTTACAGAAACAGATGCCTGGTGCCAGAGCCATGGGCTCAAGCTTAATGCCAAGAAATGTATAGTTATCCCCTTTGGAAAAAAACATGTACCCATGAATTACCACATAAGTGGCAGGACACTAAACATCGAAAGTGTGATGAGAGACTTAGGGACACAGGTGGACAGTGGTCTCACTTTCGATAACCACATTGCCACAACAGTCAGGAAATCCTTCTATGTGGTACACCTCATCACTAAGAGCTTTTCATCCAGAAAAAAGGAGGTCATTGTCCCATTGTACTCATCCCTCATTAGACCCATTATAGAGTATAATGCCCTGTTTGGTATGTACCTCACAAGACATCTGCAACAACTGGAAAGGCCACAGAAATACCTCACTAAAAGAATCACCGGCCTAAAGCAGATGCCATATACTGACTGTCTAAAAAAACTCCAGCTATACTCTGTGGCATATCGTCTACTCAGAGGCGATCTCTGCTTAACATACAAGGCCATATCAAACCCTGAGCTGTTGGACATGCTCCACTTAAAGAAATCCCAATCCCTCAGAGCCACACACTCCAGGGATCTAAACCTTGTCATCACAATGAGCAAAACATGCTGGAGGGATAGGTTCCTGACCCAGAGACTCCCCATACTCTAGAATAGACTGCCCATACATATCAAGCAGAGCGCCTCATTGGCCCTCTTCAAAAGGAACCTTGATGATTGGATGGGAGATAGGAAATTCACCCCGGGGATGTCAGTCGACCTGCTAGACAGGGGCCTGGAGAAGTAAATACTGTGGGAAGAAATATCCAGGGAATTGTTATGGCTAGGCTTGCATAGGCCCTAGGGCTGATAGCCTAGTACCAACCTATGAACCTATGAATGAGCTTGAAGGAAGGCAGGAATTGAATGATCAAATACTGTATAGAAGATTACATGTGATTTACAATGTTTGTCACTGAAAATATGTCAATATGTTTTGTTTTCATTTATATAAATATATAAATGCCTTTGTCATAAGTAATAATTTACTAAAGATGTTTCTTGTTCAAAAAAAGATCACCAAAGTCAAAATTAATCATAGCTTATCTTGTACAAATGACAAGTGTCAACCACTTTCTTACACAAACATCATTTGTACCCAGCAATTGAAACCGTTATTGAATCTGAACACCTCAGCTATCAAATTGTAATAAAAAATAACAACTAAGCACAGTAATTGATTTTAATCCCATTAAACACACATACAGACACATATACATATTCACACACACACACACACACACACACACACACACACACACACACACACACACACACACACTCACATGCATACACACACTTCAAGTATTAATGTATTTACTTTTCTACATGCTGGCAGTAAAAGAATCTTACACATAACAATAACAAATAATAATAATAATAACAATAACAATAACAGCTCACTCCCATACTCATGCCTCTGCAATTCTACAATTAATTCCTAGTTTTGCTTTCAGTCTCCAGCTGTCTCAGTCATTTGAGGTTCTATAAGGAAGAAGGTGAAAACTGTATACCTCAAGATGTCAGGTACTGTAAAAAGGAAGCTGAAGTACTTGTCTCTGGAACTATGGTCCTTTGGGGAGCTAATTAAGTGCACAGTTTATCGGTACCAGTCAGTATCAGTCTCAGGTTATCAGTACTTATAAAGAGTGACATGAAGAATTTTACATCTCATGACCTCAGACCCTGTAGTGAGAAAGGTAAAGAAGTGTACATCTCAGAAACTCAGTTGGCAAAAATTAGGAGGTGCAGCACCCGGCATGATAAAAGCACTCTCACCAAACTAAACAAACAACTCAGAGGACAAATAAAGTCTACCAAATCCAAATTTGAGGTAAGTTTGGCCTCCCAAGCCAAGGACAACCACAAAGCATTATTTAGCTATGTCCACAACCTCAAAGGCAATACACAATTGTGTGCAGAGCTTATTGTAAATGGATCCACCTATACTGAGCAGAAGCCATAGCAGACCTCCTGGCTGATAAATTCAGCTCCAACTTTACTCCTCTCTCCCCCTCAATCTTTCTCTGGAAATATAATCACATATTTCTCCCCCTACTATCACTAGGGAACAGGTCCTTAATGCTCTCTCTAAGACCAAAAACACTGCATTAATGGGCCCAGACGATATCCCAGGATACCTTCTAAATAGCATAAAACATGACCTATTATGGCCTCTGGAATTACTATTTAAAACTGTAGCCTCCAAACAGGTTTCTTGCTTCATGAATGGAGAAAGGCAACAGTCATCCTTCTGCACGAAGCTGGGCCATCTACAGACCCTGGAAACTACAGACCCATAGGTCTCACTAGTCTTATATGTAAAGCCATGGAAATAATTATCATGGAGATGATCAATAGAGATATAGTAAACCTCCAGACACTGGATCAAACCCAGTTTGGTTTCGTCATGAGCAGATCATGTCTATTCAACCTGGTAGACTTCTTTGAGAAGGTCACCAAAGCAATGGGTGAGGGAAAAATAGTTCACACTGCCTACCTTGATCTGGCCAAAGCATTTGACACAATACCCCACTCAGGCATTGTTAACAAACTCAAGATATTAGGTACAAACCAGTATGTCACCTGGTGGATAGCCAACTGGCTCATAGGCAGGACCCAGGAAGTTAGAACTGAGGATTCCACCTCTACAAAGAGGCCAGTCACAATTGGAGACCCTCAGGGATCATTCTTTAGACCACTCCTTTTTGGCATTTACTTCTTAGAAGTCAAGGCCCATGTCAGTGGTCTTTGGCTGACTAAATTTGCAGATGATTGCAAATTAGGAGCTGTCACTAAATCTCACACTGACACAAATGTTCTCCAGGAGGGGTGACACAGACAAACAACTGGTGTCAGAGCCATGGAGTAAAACTAAGTGCCAATAAATGCATAATAATATGCTTTGGGAGGTCATCCATCCCTGGTAACTATCATATTGACAACACACCCCTTAGAGATGACCCAGGAGTCAGGGACTTAGGGACACACATAGATAGTAATTTAGCCTTTGACCAGCATGTGTCTACAGTGGCAAGGAAATCATTCTATATTGCACAACTTATAAATAAAGGTATGGCATCTAAGTCCAAGGTAGTCATTGTTTCACTGTATTTGGCATTCATCAGACCTATCATTGAGTAGAATGCACCC
Organism: Protopterus annectens; assembly: GCF_019279795.1. Taxonomy (NCBI): domain Eukaryota; kingdom Metazoa; phylum Chordata; order Ceratodontiformes; family Protopteridae; genus Protopterus; species Protopterus annectens. The sequence goes on from NC_056745.1 coordinate 1,231,361,079, forward strand.
TTTGGTATGTAAATAACCAGGCATATCCAACAACTGGAACATTCACAGAGGTTCCTCACTTAAAGACTACAGGGCATAAGTAAAATGTCCTATGCAGACTGACTCAAGGCCCTATCCCTTTACTCTGTCTCCTACAGGCTTTTGAGGGCCTGGCATACAGGGCATTGTCAAATCTCATTCTGATGGACCTCCTGCATATCCACAAAACAAACAGCACCAGAATTACCAATTCTACAGATGTAAACCTTGTCTGTGATCTAAATAGATCCTACTGGAGAGATAGTTATTTATCCCAGATACTACCGCGTCTGTGGAACAGGCTCCCCATTCATGTGAAGCAGAGTTCCTCCCTAGCCCAATTCAAGTGCAACTTAGACAACTGGATGAGAAACCGGAAATTTATCCTTGGTTTGGCACCTATGTCTGTAATGCACATAGCCGGCCTTAGGCATAGGACAACTAGGCGGCTGCCTAGGGCGCCGCTCAAGCAGGGGCACTTTTCTGGTATTTATTTGGTGTGGGTAAACCAGGATAGGGGGCACCAGGTAGTGTGGGGGGTGTCGCGGAGCTCTTTTGCCTATGGCACTGGTTGACCTAAGGCCGCTCTTGCTAATGCAAACAGGTAACCTGTAAATGGTTCATCTCCCAGGCCCATTATTACACTTATCAAGGGTGTCAGAACTTGTCAGAGATTTGGGATGCACAGTTAGGCTTAAAAAGGCCCTTGTAGTCATTAGCCTAGTAAACACCTATGAACCTATGAGGGTAATGAACAAATGTATATCTTCAGATGTCAGATCCTGTAAGGAGGAACCTGAAGAAATGCATATATCAGAATCTGAGTTCCTGTCAGAAGAGAGCTGGACAAATTAATGTTTTGGGATCTCTAATCCTGTAAGGCAGGACCTGAGGAATTGCACATCTCAGGATCCCAGTTCCTCTAGGGTTGGAGGTTATGAAATGTATATCTCAGGGTTCCAGGCCCTATATTAAAAGAGATTAACTTTGATCCTGTTTTGAGGGAGCTGATGAAGTGCATATCTCTGAATTTCAGCAGGTCAAGAGAAGGAACTGAAGAGGCACATGTTTCAGTACCTTCGATCCTGTAGGAAAAGAAATGTAAAGAGTCCACATTTCAGGATCTCACATCCTGTAGTGAATGTAGGAAGCTGAAATACACCTGAGGTCCTTACATTCTATAGGAAAGCATGGCTGAATTGAGTCTTGTGAGATTAGTCTGTGACCTTGGCTAGAAAATGTAAAATATATGGAGAATGCTGAGGAAGTGCTCATTTCTGGGTCTAAGGTGCTATATAGGTGGGGAAAGCTGAAGTACACATTTCATACCTTACGTGCTATACGGAGTAAGATGAAGAAGTACATATGTCACACCTCATGTGATTTAGGAAGAAAGAGAGAGATGAAGAAATGAAATTCTTGTGATCTCAGGTCCTGTACGGAAGGAGATGAGGAAGTGCACATCTCAGTATCTAAGATCCAGTAGGAGGGGGCTTATGTATACATCTCAGTACCAAGGCTCCCTAAGGAAACAGCTAAAGATGACAACAGCTACCCTGCTCATCTCTAACCTAGCTCTTAAAAATCAAAGTACAATTCCACCTGGAAATATTTTAATAACCCCCACACTCTCTCTTTCCTCAAACATTAGATCCTTAATCCACCCTATTCGCTCTCTCCTCACCAATCTCCCTTTTTTCTTCTCCTATGTATGTTGTATATACTCAGTTTTATTTACTAGCTTCACCTCCTAATAATCAATTTATTTTTTCTCATTATGATATATTAAAATAAATCTTTTAACTTGTTTTGATTATAATACTTTGAGATTATATTACTTTTTGTTGTGTCTTTCGGCTTTTCCCGGTTAGGGGTCGCAACAGCGGAATTCCGGTCTGCTAATGATTGGCAGTAGATTTTTATGTGCCCAGTTGCCAGCCCTGATGCACAACCTTCAGTGAAGGTACGCCCATTCACACATGTCTCCAGACAGAAGATGCTCTAGCTGAGAATCGAACGGGACAAAGTCTTACTGTCAGATGACAGCGTTACCACAGCACCACCACCGCAGTTAGTTTGAGGTTATATTACTATTTTTTTATTAATTTTTTGTTGTCTATATTCACTGCTTGTGATCACTAGAGTAGAACCTGAAAACTATCCAGCTGGACTGGTTAATAAAGAATGAATAAATAACCAACCAAACAAACAAACAAACAAATATATAAATAAATATCTCATGTGTGTTGACTTCTATCCTGCTTGAATTTTTATACGGCCAGAATATCAAGGTACATCCTTTGTCTGGCAATAAGCAGTTTTGGTGATGTGAGGTTTGCATCTCTGATGTCTGCAGATAATGCTATCTTGTTAGTTTCAATTGTCTGTGATCTCCAACATGCAAGGGAGGAATTTAGTGTTGACTGGATAGCAGTTGGGATGAAAATAAGTACCTCCAAAAAAGTCAATTGCTCTCTCACAGTGATGGGAGGTGGGCAGTTACCTTTTGAGTATACCTTTAAGCATCTTGAGATTTTCATTGAAGAATACTGGGAAACTGAGACTGATCAGTGAACATCTGCAGGAGCAGTAGTACTGCTCGTATCATACTAGACTTTGTTGGTGAAGTGAAAAGTAGTCCAGTGTGTCCATCTTTACCATTAGTCGTGTGTTGTGTCTAATGACCCAAAGGATGAGATTGTAGATGAAAGCAACAAAGCTAAGGCTCCTTAAAAGGATACCTGGTCTCATTCACTGTGCAAGAGTAAGGACACAGAAGGTACTCAAGGACAACCATTGCTTCTGTCTGTCAAATTTAGGAGCTATCATTCGGGCATCTTAAAATGATGCTCTAAAAAGAGACGTAGCAGGTGGAGCCCACTGTGATGTAGCCCCTGTAGCAGGTCTAGGACACATTTGATGGAATACACTTTTCAGCTTCACTAAGAATACCTGAACTCACAGAATGGGCTGGTAACAGTTGATGGGCATGGAGAAGTCCAGGCTGTTCTGTTCTGCTCAGTTTGTCACTACCACAGCATGCAGTATAGAAAATTGATAGATGGGTAGGTGGATGGATAGATGGATAGATAGACGGAAGGATGGCTATAGCTCTGATTTTAAAAATGCCAATAGGTTCCCTCATTTTTTTATTTTAGTATCCATCATACAGCAGCATTGTCAACATATTTTATTGAAAATAAATATTTGTCAGGATGTGGAATCAGTAACATAGTGAATGAATAAATGAATTGCACAGCATGAGCAATATGTTTCGTGTCTGCATTTCACCATTACATTATGTCTTTATTTTTTGGTTACTGTGGAGTAGGTTTCAGCAGACAAATCACATACTAATAGGCTGTAAAATCTGTATATTTTGGAAAATCGTAAAAACAGCAATGGTTCATATGCACATTTCAGGCTAAAGCAAACCACTATTGATTATGGCCATTCTACTGACTGGGGTCCAATGCAGAGTCTTGAGTGATAGAAAGAACAAGCCACCCACGCCTATCCAAACAGCAGCTTTTGTCCCCTGCAGCCTTTAAATAATGTATCACATTCCAAGGTCATACAGCCTCAGGGCAAGATAAAACACTGTGAACATATAAGCCAGAGTGCCAGAATAGGGCTCATCAAGTGACTGTCACTTTGAAGTGAGACAGGCATCCAAACAAAAACATTTTAAATTGTCAACAAAAAGACTGAAAAGCAAACGTTGTGAGATGTAATAAGTGATGTAGATGTGGTTTAATGAAATATTACAGAATAATTAGTGGAGTCACTAGCAAATGCAGACTACAGGTACACATGCCAACTTTTTTTAAATGGTCCCTGATGACAAAACAGTCATAATTACGTTTGTCAAACTTGATGTCTCTGTGACAAGCCTACAGGATATGCTGTACATGAATTAAACTTTTTAACTTAACACACAATTAGAGAAAATTGATGAACGAGTTAACCAATAACCATTCTCTAAGGATTATGAAGTCAAATAAAGGAGGGGAGGCTGTAATTACAGACAGTTTCCTTTACTCACAAAAAATCTTTGATTATTTAAACAACAGTGATTTCTTTTCTGGAAGATACTAGGAAGAAAATTAATATTGCTTACCATAAAAAATTATCCTTGTTTCCCGTCTTTCCTGACCTAGAGTAGTCCAAATACAGGCTTTGCAGTATTCTGGACTTTTGGAAAGTTCCTGTGTTGCCCATTTCCTTTCTTGGATAAAGGGAGGCTTCTTTGTTCACCAGTGGCAGTGGGGAGCTTAGAGCAGCCTATCTATCCCTGGACGAGTATTCCCAGTGCAAGAATCTGGTAGTCTATTGGCTGTTTTGGGCCAATTTGTAGCTCTTTCAAGTCCCCTTGTATAAAACCCACTTTGGCATGGCTTTGTGCAATTTTGCACATAGCGCAGCATCGGGCAGCTCCGCTTAATTGGGTTTAAACCAGTCTCGGCTCCACAAAGTCTGCTCTTCACTTTTTCCCTTAGAACTGATTTAGTTCTCATAATAAACACCCTATTCCTACTCTAAAGCCTGGCACTTGCTCACTAAAGCAATTATATAAGTCAGCACTAAAAACTTAAAAGCACTGCACCCTCAGAAACTCCCGTTGAGTACCTTGTTCCCCATTGGCCCTTTTTTTCAATTATAAAGGAATTCCCAATACTATTCTAGCATGTCCAAAGGTCAGTTGTCAATCTCCTCTCCGGTCCAGCTGGTGAATGTGGGAATCTTGAGGCAATGTTACAACTGCCTCATGTACACAGACAACCCTTTCCTCCTCCCAACAAATTCCAACACATGTGAGAGATGCAACCATATAGCCAAACTGGAGGCTAAGCTCTCTCAACTCAGTACTGGCGTAACCAGTCAGGAGGAGAAGGAAACCACACTCACTACAATTCCAGTCTCACATAGACCTACCACGACAGCAAACCAAACACATAAACACAAAAAAACATACTCGGAGGCTCTAAATAAAAATCTGCCTAAGCAGCAGAGACCTCCAAACAGACACCCAAGCAACCACTACCTCAAAACAAAACATGTGCAACACATAGCTCACAAAGCCAGTGTGCTGAACAGTCACAGCCCTTAAGGCTAAACAACACACCTGATACACTTGTAATAGGTGATTCTATCGTCAGGCACACAGATGTCCCGCTCACCAGGCTGAACAAGGAGAAGGTCACGGTGAGCTGCCTGTCAGGCGCTAGGATCTGCCACATAACACAAGCACTCAGGTCACTCCAAGGCAAGTACAAATATGACTCAGTCATTGTCCATGCTGGTGGGAATGACCTGAGATGTACCTCCCTGGACTACATGAAAAGAGACATAGAGGAGCTCTCTGAGCATGTAGCCCAGGCCGGTATGACCCTGACCTTGAGTAGCATCTTACCCTCACCAAGAATGATGCCACAATATGAAGACAAGATGATCAATTTCATCAACTGGCTTAAGTATTGGTGTCATTCAAAGGGGATCCAATGCCTGTCAGCCTGGGATGACATGCTCGACAAGCCACGATGCTTCGCTAGGGACGGCTTGCACCTGTCACCCCTGGGCTTTTGGATATTGGCAAAGGCTCTTGCCACCCCATAGTGCCTTTTTTAGGCAAGGCTCAAAAGACAAACCCACCTCCATAGGTATCACAAGGGATAAGAAACTAAGAGTAATGCTACTCAATGCCAGAAGTCTAAACCTCAAGATACACGCACTCAAAACTCTCCTTAGCATAGAGAACATTGATATCTGTGCAGTAACAGAAACCTGGTTCAAGGCTCCCGAGAGCACCCCAGCACTACCAGGTTATACCTCATACCATGCTTTTCGGCCCCAAAACTTGGACTGAACCACTTAAGGAGGGGGAGAATCAATATTCGTCAAAGATACCCACACCTCCAGGTTGGTGGCACAGCACGAAGCATCAGAGACTATCCATGTGCAACTAACAGTGGGTAAAACTGCTTTCCAGTTTATAGCCTGCTACAGACCACCCTCCCAAACCCAGGAACCCGACTCGGCCTTCCTGAGAACACTGGAAAATATGAAGGTCTCTCCAAACACCATTATGTTGGGTGACTTCAACTACCCAAACATAGACTGGGAGCATTACTCTAGCTCCAACACCCTAGCCCAAAGGATCCTCGAATTTATAAATTCAAATGCTATGGAACAACTTGTTACCACTCCCACAAGAGGGGGAAACATACTGGACCTGATCATCACCAATATGGGGGGGTCTATGCTCCAGACCAGAAGTGTATCTCTCACTGGTAAGATCAGACCATAAACTAATCTCACTGGATATTCACATCCCGACCCCACCCCCTGCCCAGAAAACCACAGTGAAAAACTTCTCTAAAGCAAATTTAACACTCCTCAAAACCGAGGTGGAATCCTTCAAAGCACCCGGGCCTGTGGAAAATACGGCCCAGACCACAGAATCCTTTATAAACGCACTCTATGAACACCTTCAGGAATACATGGATCATGCAATCCCAAATAAAACCAAGACCCAATCCTCCAAAGGCAGGCGTCCTGTCTGGTGGACCCCAGCCATAAACAAACTATACAATAGAAGAAGGAAGCTACTACATGATAGAGCAAAATCCCAAAAAGGGAAGGCATCTCTGATCAGTGTTAGCAAAAAACTATGGGCACTCATAAAATCGTCTAAGGCCAGCTTTGAGAGAAAAATTGCACAGAACACTAAGGATAATCACAACGCTTTCTTTAGTTATGTTAGGAACCTGGGTGGAGAATTCCCAGATATGCTCAGAATTAGTCCAAAATGACAAAAAATACACCGAACCCACAGACATTGCCACCATCCTAGCTGACAGGTTCAGCGCAAACTCCCTCCCTCCCCACCAAAAGGGCAAATATCTATCCCAGCAGAGTGCTGCCCCCCTGACATCTCAGATGCCCAGGTAAGAGCCGCTCTCTCCAAAGCAAAAAAGACAGCATCAATGGGACCAGACAGTGTCCCGGGCTGCATCCTACATGAACTCCAAGAAGAGCTAAACCCAAACATAAAACTACTGTTCAGTCTCAGCCTTACTACAGGATATGTACCCAAAGAGTGGCGCACAGCAACAGTGGTCCCTCTCCACAAAGGTGGTGCCTCAACTATCGCCCCATAAGCCTTACTAGCTTGGTCTGCAAAGCTATGGAAGGGATCATCATGGACCTCATAAATATAGATATTGGGGACCTACAGACACTGGATCCTACCCAGTTTGGCTTTGTTAAGGGCAGATCCTGCCTCTTAAACCTGTTTGATTTCTTTGAAACAGTCACCAAGGCCATTGACGAGGGGAAGGTGGTCCACACAGCCTACCTGGACCTCGCAAAAGGCTTCGATACAATACCCAACTCGGGCATTATAGATAAGCTCACCAGCTTAAATATAAACCCCTATGTCACTAGATGGGTTGCAAACTGGCTCAAGGACAGAACCCACATGGTTAAAATTGCTGTAGCCATGTCAGACTCCAAACCAGTTACAAGTGGCATCCCACAAGGCTCAGTCCTGGGACCTCTCTTGTTCAGTATATATTTCTTGGAGGTACAGGCCAACACGGAAGGACTGTGGCTGACCAAGTTCACAAATGACTGCAAACTAGGCGCCATAATCGACTCTCCAGCCGATACAAGCATTCTACAAAAGGGCCTCATAGAAACAGACAACTTGTGCCAGAGCCATGGCCTCAAGCTAAATGCCAAAAAGTGTATAGTCATCCCCTTTGGCAAAAACAAAGTGCCCACAAATTACCACATAGGTGGTAATCCATTAAGTACAGAAGAAGTCATTAGGGACATGGGGACCCAAGTTGATAGCTATCTCTCATTTGAAAACCACGTGGCCAAAGTGGTTAGAAAAACATTTTATATAGCCCACCTAATCATGAAGGGATTCACATTTAGATCAGGGGAGGTCATCGTGCCTCTTTACTCATCCCTCATCAGGCCCATAATTGAGTACAATGCCCCTTTTGGGATGTACCTTACCAGACACCTGCAGCAACTGGAAAGACCCCAAAAGTACCTCACCAAGAGGATCAAAGGGCTCAAACAGATGCCATATGCTGCCCGGTTAAAGAAACTCCAGCTCTACTCAGTGGCATACCGCCTGCTCAGAGGCGATCTGTGCTTGACCTATAAAGCCATGTCCAACCCAGGATTAATGGACATGCTGCACCTCAGAAAATCCACATCCCATCAAGCTATGCGCCAAACAAATTAGCATTTTTGGACACAATTTTTTTAAACAAATTGCAAAAGAAGCAAGGGGAGCTTATGTTGCTGTGTTTGCAAATGGTGTGCTCAGGTGCTGGGAGAAGATGTATGTTTTTTTCTTCAAGAATTTCTAACGATCTTAAACTATACCTACATTTTCTTGACAACAATATTTATTTTATGGTCAGGAGATAGTTGTACACTGATTGATTTATTGCAATATATAAATTAATCTACAATTTTTTGTGTCATATAAGGGATAGTTTAATGCAGATCAAATCTGCCTTCTTGGAGTTTAGATCTACAAGAACAGGAATGCTAAAAGATTTTCATCTACCATTCATAGAAAGGAAACATTCTAATTGCACATTACATTATAACAGTTACCATCCACCATGGCAGAAAAGAAATGTTCTGAAGGGACAAATGATTAGATTGTCATGGTTAACATTAGATGATAATATATTTTTAGAGGAACTGAATATTGCTGGTAAGATGTTTAGACCCAGAATATACTCCTCTGATTTAGAGATAGAACCTAGCTACAGCTTATGAAAAGAGATAATTTCTTGAAGACCTTTTTATTACCAATTAGTTTTAAAAACGAGTCTTCTTAATAACATCAAAAGTAATAATGATACAAAGGGGGAAAAACTGTTGTAGAGCTATGGTGTATTTGTATCTCAGTGCCACCAGGGATGTTAGAAACACTTTGGAAAACAATTGGAGAAATGTCACCAATCCCCAGGGCCTTCAATCCTTTTTAGGAAGGATGACATTTGGTTCACAAAAATGTATATAATTTAAAAAGATTATTCAAAAAAAGGACAACGCAAGCTGGTGAACAAATATATACCTAATAAAGATATGATGAAATGTGATAGTTGCAATCAATGTAGATTTAGTTTTGAGGGAATACATTTTAAAATTTCTAATTATCCTAAGGTAATAGCATCAAATGGAAAGATGAACTGTAACAGAGAAGTAGTAGTATATCTCATCCACTGCCTGATGCGCCCAACATTTTATGTTGGCAAAACTGAAAATGCCCTCAAAAAAGAATATATCAAAATGTTTATTCAATCTTCAGGAGAAGCCATTTCAATACTTTGAGTAAGCATTCTTTTGAATGTCAGAACTTTGAAAAATGTATACGATTTGTTTTAGAGAAGGTTCCCCCTTTTGATATGGGAGCGAATTGGGAAGCACAACTAGAAGTAATAGAAATATACTAGCAATTACTATTAAATGTAACAAACAAGCCAAAATTAATGATAAAATCTCTATTAATAGTTTATTTTTGTTTACAAGGAATAATATATAAATGCAATGCAGTTTTTCTTTTTATTGATATTTTTATGAGTTTACTTGAACCATATGCACTGGAATGCTTTATTAAAAAAATGTTTTTAATTATGCATAGAATTATATACAGAATGCTGGTGGGCCACCAAATGGTGATATTTAATTGATTATATAAGCAGTTGTTTGTTTGACTAATGTTTTGCCTGATGAAATTCTATAGTTAATGACAAAAGAAATCACTTGTTTTTATTAAATAAAATCTTTTGACTTTTTCTGATGACCACTGTTTTTTTTTATTTGTCATTTATAAATGTGCACTATTGACATGACTGGTTTCCATAGCTACGTGAATAATACATGGATGAAGTGATAGCTACCATAGTCACATATCTTCAACACTGATCAACTGACAAATGTCAAAGAAAAAAATACATCTCAAGAACAATGAATGCATGGTCATGAGTCACTACTTTAAGTTGTAGCTCTGGTAAGTTAGGTTTATGGAAAGCTAATTTACCTTAAAAATGACTCAGTGGTCATTGACAACACAACCTTCTGGACTTGAGATCAAAGAGGTTGTAAGTAAATATGCTTCTTTTGATTTCATTACAGACCACAGACCATGGAAAGCAATGACATCATGTCAGCAGTCATCTGGTACATGGCATAATGAACTATATTTATATCATGTGACCTTGGAGGTTAAGGAAGTGATTAGAATTATCAGTGCATTTCTGGTCACAGCATCAGCTATGCTGCAACACAGTGTTGCCATGATTACACAGTTAACGCAAAACTTACATGCAGTTAACACAACTTCTAAATATCTGTTGCAATAATTACATCATGGCACCAGATGTTTCTGTCATATTTGTTACAAAATTTATAAAAGGCATTCTTTCATACCACCACACACAGGTTTCATGTTACTCAAAAAAGCTTAGTACAAAGTAGTAAAAACAAATTCAGGCAGACTAAAAGGAAAATTTATTGAGTCAGTGAAGAGAAAGATAAGTGCTTTCATCTACTAAACTATTTTCAAGAGTTGTTGACTTATTCAGACCTTGATGGTTTGGCAAAAAAAAAACATGTATCTTTCACTTAAAGTATATTTTTAGTATTATTTCTTCAGTGATATAGCCACCTGAGACCTACTGCACAGAGTGGGGCTATCAACTATTTTGTGCCTGTTTATACAAAATAATGCTTTCATAACCTATAGCATTACCAAGTGCTGGAATGGTACAAGCAGGAATTTCCCTTGAAATCATATTAATAAAGTAATAACTTTTTTTATTTTCTATACTTGGTTGATGCTTTGCAAAGAGGGTATCCATATATGTGCTTTTTAAAAGACCCAGCTGTATTCTTCATCAGAGCTTCCTATGTTATGCATGTAGTTGTAAGATACATATGTTTTGCATACGGCGTTAAGAGAAGTGTATCTGATAATTAATGTAGCCTCTTTACTAGAGGGTCATCCTGTTCGACTCTTATACAGTCCTTTTTTTTCAGGCTGCATCACATTGCCTAAGAGCTGGTTAAAGTCTGCATGGCATGTATCACTAAAAGAGTATGTTAATATGCAATAAGGTTACTATGCTGTTGAGTAAATTATTAGTTGTATGCATTGTACAGGCCTACATACTCACCTACACTTAGCAGATTCTTGTCTACCATCACCAGGTTCACAGATACAACTGTGCGTCTTCTGTATGATATCAACAGCCTTACAGACATTAAAGCTTATTTTCAAGTTTTGTGTCATCAGGTTTGGAGTTCTTATATAAGAATACATTTTCATGTTTTTAATCATAACTAGCATGACACACTTTTCTGACAGCATTATACAAGTCAAAGAGGGCACTTAACAAGTTTGGTTGCAAATTAATCTGCATGATTCGTATCTTAACAACATTTTGTACGGCTTCAGAGGTAGCCATTTCAGGATTATTATGAAAGCAGTCACTCATGAACTGCCATGTCAGTGTGCCTATACTGCAGATAATTCACTTGTTTTCACAAAATATAGAACAGACTTACAATAGTACCTGAAAGAAATGTGGTAAGACAGAAAACAACATCATCAGCTACCAGTACTATAGAACTGTTCAGACACAGTGGTTGATCTGTGTGAACATGGATTTGAGGACAGCGTCAAGGACTGAGGTGGCATACTGTCATGTTTCTCATTAGAGGAAGGCAGGATCATGTTCTTCTTAGGAAATGGTGCCAAAAACGGGTCATGTTAGAGAAGGGGTGGGATCCAGGATCATGTAGAACAAGAAAGCTCACATTAAAGTGGTCCTGTTTCCAATTTCCTTCTTAAACCGAATATCTCATCATTAAAATGACTTCATGCTTTTCACTTACATCTGCATATAAGCAATATTTCCACAATTCTATTCTCAAATTATATATACATATATATCATGGTATTTTATTTGCTTTCCTCATTGCCCTTGATTCATAATACTCTAACCCTGAGATTCAGTAATGTTCTGTGCAGGAATAGCTTATTCCTGCATGGAAGCAACTGTTTAGGAGCAGCACGGCAGTGTGCCATGTATAGTAATGAAGGCACACTGCCTCAACTCCTAAAGGGACACAGAGAATGGACAAGTGCAGTGGTCATGTCTGAGAGCAGAGCTCTCACAATATACATTCCCCCACAGTCAAGAAATGCTGTGTATCAATTACAATGAGCGAGACCACTCATAGGGGGTTGCATACCCCCAACAGCATAGATCAATGCAGAATGTCCATATATGTGGCACATACAACTGGCCTGTCCCTCATTTACCCTGCCAAATCATTGGGATGATCTCATTTGAAATAATGGCAAACGTACGAGTGTCAGGCATCAAACCTGTCAGAAAATGTACATTAAAAACAAATTTAGTTATCCTAGCAACAACTCCCCAAATTTATCAGAGCAATATTTAAAATATAATAATATAAACACTTTATTTATCAAACAGATTAAATTTAACCATAGGTGCGCATGTTTGCCTATTGCTTAGCTATGCATACTGTAGCTTAAATGGCACAAGAAGATAAATATCAAGATATATGTAAATAAAGCAATACTGCAATACTGTAGTGGTAAGAGCATTCACCTTACACGCAGTCATTTTCAGTTCGATTCTCACTCCAGTAAATTCCATTTTCCATATCAAATCACTTTATGAACAATAGTTTTTGTTGTATAACTGACTAAATAACATATATTTGTGAACTGAAGTACTGCATTAAATGCAGATTTGAGGTGTCATTGTAATAATTTTGTAAAATTTATAGATAAACACAAATGCCCTATACAGTATATGTACACATGGATCAAGGATACAAATCAAAAATATAATGTGTAATGAATGATAAATCCATAGAGTGTCCAAATCGATCACCTTCTCAAGAACCATGTTACATTTCGTTTTAAATTAGTGCGGGGATAAGCGGGAGTAAGCACTATTAAGCAGTAGTAAGCAGGAGTAAGCATATTTAAGCAGCGGTAAGTGGGATTAAGCCTGTTTGCATGGTGGTAAGCAATGCTCACACAGGTTAAGCAATATTGACGCTAACCCTCTGTAAGCATATTTAACTGGAAGTTAGCATTACTTACGGTTGCGCAATCCCACGTGAACCCACTTACAATTGCTTAGAAGTGCCTTAATCACTCTGTATCCAACAGCCGCTGTTCTGCCCAGCAACAAAATAAACAGCTCTTGCAGGTCTTGAACCCAGGACCCTGTACACTATAGTCACAGTTATTACCAAGTAAGCCATCACAGCAGTATGTAAGATTGAGGTGTCACCAAACAGATCCTCACTATATGAAAATCAAACTTAACATGTGAAAGGAATTTATATACAGTTTTATGTTGTATAACCTACTACATAACACAAATATGCAAACTGGAGTACTTCATTAAGTCCAGATGTCAGGTGTCATTGTAATAACATGTTAAAATCCCCTAATAAACACAAGGCCCCCATACAGTGTACTAACACATGAATCATGGATACCAAACACATATATAACATGTAATGAATAATAAATCAATGCCAAAAAGCAAATAGTGTGCAAATTCAAAATTAAGCAATGCTAAGCATTGCACAGCCCTGCTAACTAGGTGTAAGCAATGTGTAGGCCAGTTAAATCAGTTTGCCCATTAGTATACCCCTTTAAGCAATGCCAACCTTAGGTAAGCAGGTTTGCCCATAGCTTAGCATTTTCAAAACCGCCCGATCACAGCAAAGTGTGGGAAATTGGCCCTATTTAAACCCCGCAGGTGGGAATACATCTCATAATTGGTTGCAGCTTCCTCCTTGTAGGCACTATGACTGGTGTGGGAGAAGGAGTGCACTTCCGGGTGCAACGCTGGGGCATCCAGGAGTCCAAAGTCACAACAGGACTCCTTGTTAAAACCATGACCAGAGACTACTGCAGGGCAAGTACCAGGATTCCCAATATAAAGCGGAAGCCTAGGACTGTCTTGCTTGTGACCTGACCAGTGCCACTGACATACCTCAAACTGGTGAGCAGGCCAGGCATCACTATGCCAACCTGAAGCAGAGAAAGAGGGAGCTCCTGGATCAGTGGATCCAAGCGGCTAGGTGGACGGGTGATATCCCAGCCGTGTGTAAGTATCAGTCTACTACCTGTTTAATACTTGCCAGCTCATGTATATTATGGATAGATATTGCTAAATATTCCTCTTATGTCTTTGACAGTGGCAGATGAGCGGGCTGTGAACCAGGAAGGCCATGCCTGTCGATTGCACAGCTTGCGTCGCAAGGCAGGTTAGTAATACTCTTGCATGTACTGTCATAAGAAATAAATCTAAAAGTGTACAAAGTTAATTGCCAGTATAAAACCTGTACTGTGTATGGCATGTACTGAATAAATATGATGATATGGCAGAAAAAGTCTCATGTAGGTTGTGTGTAAATAAAAGGTTAACAGCCTGACAATAAAGGTCTAACTGCTGGACTGCTTGTATTTACTCTGGTATCATATGGTAATGTAGTGTTGCAATCTCTTAATAGTACTGTTGTAGTAAGCACTGTTACCCACACTGTGCTACATAAATAAAATGTGTAGGAATGTCTGTATATTACTGCTGTAATCACAAGAGGTCATATTGTACAGCTGAGAGAGACTTAGACAGAAAACAGTGAAAAGACAGACAACATAATCCAAATAGCACACTCAACTGAGATGTGAAGCATTGTAGTTTTAGCACACACAGACATGGTTTGAATCCTGGGAGTGGTAGTAAGCTGTATGCAGAATCATACCCCACAACTGTACAGATAGTGTCAGAAAGTCCAGATAATTGGTGTAAGTTCCCTGCCTGTCCCCCTGCCCAACTGGCAAATCAGTGGGATGATCCCAGAAGTTTAGGCAGCAAATAATGATATACAACTGATTGTCACACATCATAACTTTCAGGAATATATCCATAAGAACAAACCTGTCACTCTAGCAACTCACCCAAGTGTTATGAGAGTAATAAGCAAAGTATGTCCCAACTCCAACCCCATGTTGTGAAGCTATGACCAGAGTGTGCAGTAACAGATTGAGCCATATGTGCATAATAATAATGTGGAATCTCGTAATATGTGTGACAACATTCAGGTAGTGTTAACAAACATTCCCCCCACAGGTCTGTCAGATATGAAAACTGTGCCTAGAAATAAAAGATTGAAACCTTGGACTGATACTGTTTAGTCTGGTATTGTATGGCAGTGTTAGTGTTGCAGTATCTCTGGCTAATAAGGTATTACTCATCACTGTCATCCACACAGTGCTACATAATAAAACTGTCTAGGAAACCCAGGATAAGAGTGTTGGAATTACAAGGTCAGATTGTAAAACCACAGGAGACTTATAGAAAGAATTCAGAGAAAAGATACACAGCAAATATCTATATAGCACACCCAACTGTGATGTACACTGTGTTATTTTAGCAGACACAGCCATGGTTCGAATCCTGGGAGTGGTAGTAAGCTGTATGCAGAATCATACCCCTCAACTGCACAGATCTGTCCAGAATGTCCAGAGAATTTCCCCATATCTGTTGGCTGTTGCCCTGTTCCCCTGGCATATCAGCGTGCTAATCTCTGACATGTAGGCATCACTTAATGTCATATAACTGACTGTCAGGCCTGTAAATATTTGGAAAATGTCTTTGAAAACAAACCTGTCACTGTACAACTCACCAAAGATTTGTGAGGGCAATAGTCAAAATATGTCCTGGTTTAACCTGCATGTTGTCAAGACATGCCCAGAGTGTGTGCAATAAGAGATGGAGAGATATGTGCATAACATCAACCTGGTATCTGGGAATATGCATACAAACAGTCAAGTAGTGTTAACAAACAATACCTCCACAGGTATACCAAGTAAGAGGTGTATACTGCAGGTAAAACTCAGCTCATGTATATAGTTGTCTACATCCATACCACTGTCCAAACTAAGGCTATAGGGTAGTGTAATAATACCTATAAGGTAAAGATCACAGCACTGACTAGGAATGTAATGAGAACTACAGGCATATACAAGTTAATTGGCACCCCCCCACCATATTTGCAACAATAAACTAAATACACAACTCAATTGGCATGTGCACTATTAAATCTACTGTTGGAACTATGTCCTATTGTTTGATAAATATTAAAATTTGTTCTATGCATGTGCCATGTTGAAGTACCCCACATTGGTGGCATGCTGCCATCAATGTACCTGCATGCTGTTTTAATAGCCACTGTGATTCCATATATGCATGTGTTCTGTTTGCTATGCAACTGCTCCATATCTGGTGTTTTGGGTTAATGGGAATGTCTATGCATGCTGTTATACCTAATCCTGGAATGTGTTGACTATTACTAACCCACATATGTTGTAAAATTGAAACACCATAGGACATTTTGGAAGGCTGATCCGACCTCTCCCACCTCATATGGCCATGGCATCGGGCACCTCCTCCTCCACTGGTCCTGCACCACCTTCAGGTGGAACCACCTCAGGGGATGGGGCTTGCCCCCCTGGGAGTGGGCGCGGACAGGATACTGTCACCCATCATCAGGTCTGGGGTCTGGTGTGTAGCGAGCTCTGCAGGGAGTTTAGAAATCTGCTATGCCAGCTTGAGGGCCACATGGTGCAACTAGAGGGTCAGGCTGCCCCTCCTACTCAGCCCCCAGCACAGCCACCCTCGGGGCCGTGAAGGTGCAGTTGTGACTGCCCATGAGTGGGAAACTCAGTCACATTATTTCCACTAGGGGGCTCATGGGCTTCCAACTTCCAAACACCCTTCCTTATCCAAGGTGTCTACCCCTCACATGTGTCATATACCGCCCCTGTATGTTGTCTTGTCTGTCTTGTCTGTTATCCTACCCAACCTACCACCCTAAATATACCTACTATCCCTCCCCAACATCCCACTCTCACCTTAAAAAAAAGGGAAATATGTTCCCAAAGAATAATCTTGCCCCATACATAGTTGTCCATTTCGCACATGTCCACTGGACGCATGTAATCTGGTATAATTGGCTTCAGAGCATATTATTGTTGTCCTCACCCCTATCTCAGGGGTATAATTGTCCAAATCTACCTCCAAATCACTGTATATGCACGCTGTTGCTGTAGAAGAAATGGACAGCTATGGACTTTCCCTACACCCGTCCTGCACATCCCTAGCTATTTTCCCTACTGTCTTTCCTACTTTGTGCCCCTTTTTCATCACTTTCCTATCATCCCTTTTTCATTTCTTTTAAAGAAATTAGCATGGGGGTAAGCAGGAGTAAGCACTTTTAAGCAGCAGTAAATGTTTTTAAGCTTGTTTGCGTGGAGGTAAGCAATGCATACACAGGTTAAGGAATTTTGAAGCTAAATGAGTATAAGAAACTGTAACCGGAAGTTAGCAGTGCTTTCCTTCACACAAACCCATGCAAACCCACTTACAACTGCTTAAAAGTGCCTCAATCACTCTATATCCAATGGACCTTGTTCTGCCCAGCAACAAAATAAACAGCCTTTGCAAGACTCAAACCCAGGACCCTGCACACCATAGCCAAAGTGCTTTACCATTAAGACATGTCAGATATACATAACCCTGATGTCTTCACAGACATATCATCCAGCACAGTCATTTAACAGTACAGGAAATGTATATATACATGTAGATGTATGTGTGTGTGTGTATATATTAATATATATATTAATATATATATTAATATATATATATATATATGTATATATATATATATATGTATATGAATATATATGTAAATATATGTATATATATATATATATATAACTATATATATATATATATATATATATATATATATATATATATATATATATATATATATATATATATATATATATATATATATATATATATATATATATATATATATATATATATATATATATATATATATATATATATATATATATATATATATATATATATATATATATATATATATATATATATATATATATATATATATATATATATATATATATATATATATGTATATATATGTAAATATATATATATATATATATATATATATATATATATATATATATATATATATTTGTATGTATACGCAGATATATATCTATAGATATAAGAGAACATAACAAATACATATATGACCAAAGGCACCATTAATGGGGGTGAGGGGGCCCAAGCTAAATACCTCTTGTAAGTATTTATATCACCCCTCCCCCACAACCAAATAGATCTGCCCTGCAACACAATACCAACTGTTGCAAGTCCCATACCCAGGAACCTACACAACATGGCCACAAGACGTTAACAGTAATCCATCCCACCTGTATGATGTCATGATGGTATCAATAACATATCATGCAGTACAGTCTGGCTACCATAGGGAATTTACAATGTGAAGGCAATAAACATTCCAAAGATACATAGATACATATACACACACACATATATGCAGATACATATATATATATATATATATATATATATATATATATATATATATATATATATAAATACACATACACACACATACATACATACATATTAGGAATACACAGCATATTGAACTGCCAGTATTCCTACAGTTGCCACATTTTCAAATGGACAGTGTATGATTCACTCATACAAAAAACTATTGTTGCCTGAAACATATACCCACAGCGAAGTCAAAGGATATGACACCACACACAGATTTGCATACATAAGAGATGCTTATTTGTGTACTATTACTGTTGTATATGCCATGTCATATAGCTGTTTAGACTTTGAAATACATACTAACTGAGTAATGCAACTCTCAAGCAGATCGTTTTATACAGTAATCCGAAAGCATAACATATGTTGCTGTCCAGGGCCAGATGATAACAATCAATCAACAGTAAGTAATGCAGATAAGTTCAGCAGCCTCAAATTACACTCTGTACTCAACCCCTAGGGGGGAAAGAATTAAGTTGCCACAATGAGGATGTGTCTGTTACATAGCAATGCTTAACTGAAAACATCACAATCACACTGACAAACAGAACAGTCTGTATGACAGTAAGCACTAGGCCACCAATGTTCCCAAGGTGAAATGTATGGAAATGTACAGCCATATACCTTAAGGCGAATTACTACCGATAGCACTCACATGTTGTAAAAGCCTAGGTTATATATGGTGTATACCTCTCCCCCATAGACTGACTTACAGGGACATATAACACTGTTACATACACTGACCTCTGGACTGCAGAAGGGCACACATGTTTTGTGCAGCTGAAGCCCACATATATATCGACCCTACCCCACAATATGTGTGGGGGTCACACTAGCACTGGAATGTTGGCAGGAATGTCAGCATAACATAATCACAGGTCACTACATAACAACCCCATACTGCATGTTATATGGACACAGCCTGGTATGTAGGTGGAGGGCAGAAGCCAGAACACAGGGCCATATGTGAAATAGTGATGTTATACACTGAGAAAGTTGCTGGTGTTACAGGATAGTCTGCAACATACCCTTAGTTAGGAATATGAAGGGAGAAACACAAATAGATGTAGCCATGTACTGATAGCACTCAACACACACAATGCCAGTGATATGTCTGACACAAGACCTGTGTGGTGGACAGACAAAACATAACAGGCACATCTCTGGCCATCATGAAGATAGGCCCACAGTTGAGAGCTATGCAGACAGACTGCATTCCATGTTAAACTAGTATGTACACACAAACCCTGAACACTGGTGCTATACAATGCATATAACACTACTCACTCTGTCTGTAGGTCTGGAACCTTATACAAATATGTAGCTGGCCTGAGTCTGCAAGTCCTCTTGTAAGAGGTATTGCTACCTGCTGTCTGTAACACTGCTGCCCACACACAGAAGGATGTCCTCCATACAGGAAAGGTAAAGGGACCACACCCACATAATGAGCTGCAATGACAGTGGTAATTGGAAGTACTACACAGCATGCTGCATGCAGGTAGCAAGTGGTCGACACTGACTGGTGCAGAGGCCATCACTGGATCATGTGCATCACCTACAAAATCCATGCTGCAATCTGTTCAAAGCAGCTCAGTCCATTTATTGGAGAGAAACCGAGATAGAGAGAGAGAGAGAGAGAGAGCGAGAAAGAGAGTGAAAGCCAAAAATAAAACAAAAACAAAAAAACAAAAAAAAAAACAAACACAACAACAACAAAAAGCATATCCATGCAGCCATCCACACAGCAAACTATTTAGAAGAGACATCATTCCCACAACAGGTATGTGAAGTATACATGCATGTGATTGAATGTAGTACTTGGTCCATAATAATGGGATAGATGATGTG
The DNA here is from genome assembly GCF_019279795.1 of Protopterus annectens. Lineage (NCBI taxonomy): Eukaryota > Metazoa > Chordata > Ceratodontiformes > Protopteridae > Protopterus > Protopterus annectens. The sequence continues at coordinate 1,231,381,511 of NC_056745.1, forward strand.
GAATGATTTATATGTGCCAACAGGTGTTGTTGTTGAAATGATGTCCAGCTGAACAACTGCTATGGACAATAGTGCCTGTCCCTGTGGGCAGTGGGCCATACCTGTCAACTGTGCAGATCAACACTGACTGACAAGATGTAAGGCATCATAGTGTGTGTTGTGTAATGCAAGACATGTATATTAGTGTGGCCAATAGCTGGTGGTGAGAGTAATGCCATTATGATGGGCACGTGGGTTTCAGAGCCCACCACTTGCAGTACAGTCATGTTAACATGTCATGTAGCATGCAGAAATGCCATAGGTGTGTAATAGGCTTACCTGCAATCTGTCCCTATATATACTCCCCACTGTTAGCCTGTGTCCACTTGTGGCACCTGTCTGTGTTGTAGCAAGGCAGAACAGTGCATCTGTGCAGGAAGAAGAGTTAGAGAGTGTGGACCTGATGTCTGAATGCACCCCATATATATATATATATATATATATATATATATATATATATATATATATAGGTATATATGTGTGTGTGTGTGTGTGTGTGTGTGTGTGTATATATATATATATATATATATATATATATATATATATATATATATATATATGTATGTCTACAGATATACAGACACCTATATGCATATATATATATATATATATATATACATATATATATATATATATATATATATATATATATATGTATGTATATATATATATATATATATATATATATATATATATATAGCAGTAAGTGTGTGCAAACTGTTCAGTTATGTCAGGTGTGAACCCCGTGTTGGGAACACATTGCTCTTGTTTGTGAAGTTGGGATTGGGAATTTGGGGAAGGATAGCAGGTATATTTGTGGAGGTGGGTTGGGTTGGAAGTTAGAGAAAGCCTACAGGGCAGTATATGACACATGTGGTGGGTAAACACCCTGGATGTGGAGTGTCGTCTGTGATGTGGAAGCCCCATGAGCCCCCATGTGGAAACAATGGGAAAAAGGCCCCCACCCATGGCCAGTCACAACATCAGCTTCATGGCTTTGAAGGTGCCTGGGCTGGAGGCTGAGCAGGAGGAGCATGTGGATCCTGTGAGTGTGTACTGAGGACCTCAAGGTGCTGTAGCACATCCCCCAAGTCTCTGTGGAGCTCCCTATGCACCAGACCCTAGACCTGACCTCAGGTGACAGGATCATGTCTGTGTATGCTCTTGGGGGGGGCACCATCCCCTGAGATGGTTTTTCCACCTGAAGGTAAGTGCAGGACCAGTAGATGAGGAGGTCCCAGTGTGGGTCCCACATATGATGTGGCCTAGTAACATGGCCAGATGATGTGGGAGAGGAGGTTCTGCTAGCAACTGTTCCCTAAACATGCTATTGTGTCACTGTTATAGAACATTTGTGGGTAGTAATGGTCCACACATTCCCGGATCATGTCCAACAACATGCATAGATATCCCCAATAACACTAAACAACAGATGTGCAGCAATCACATAGCAAACAGACCATGTGCATATATGGAAACATAGTGGCCCTTACAATGGCATGCAGGTGACATTGTCCATAACAGGCCACCAGAGATAGTGTCCCCACAGGGAACATGGCTACAAACACATAGCAAAAAGTGTTGGACAATACAATATATTTCCCAATGGTAAGTATTCTGTAGACATACCTGTTGAGTTGTGTGATCAGAATGTTGTTGCAGATATGGTGGGGGGGACACAGAGATGTGCATTAAAAACTATGACAACCTTGATATATGAGGTTCTCAGAGCTGTTTCCATCTTTATGTCTTTCAGGCAAGATGTCCCAGGAGAGGCTTCCCAGTTATACAGTGGAGGAGAATGATGTCATCATCTCACATCTGGTGCTGCACTACCAGGTGTTGTTTGTCCGAACTGCCCATGAGCAGCAGGAGCGGACTGCCCTGTGGAGTGATCTTGTCCACAGGGTAAATGATGTTGGCCTGCATAACTGCAGTTATGAGCAGGTCCAGCATCATTGCACAGACCTACTTCACAATGCCCATTGGTGTGCTGCTGCAGTCAAGGGGGTCAGCTCCCAACTGGGGGGGGGGGGTCATGCCATCCAGCCTCCCCTGACACATGTTGAGGAGCTCCTCACCAGCCTTGGGGCATCTGCCCACCCGCACACACAACACCAGGCAGAGAGCATAGTGGAGGTGTGGCAGAGGAGCATGCAGGTAAGGCCAAAGGGAACATCAGTAGACCACTGTTGCGTATCCATCTGCATCTGTACAGTTAGATCATACATATGTGAGATGACATATATATAGTCTGTTACTGCATTGTAGTAATAAACAGATGTGCATAATCTGTGGTATTTTGGGCTTGTACTGTTGATGTTCTGTGATTCTGAACCCACCCTGTACCAATGCCACAGCTGTAGCTACTGACATCACATCTCTCACACACTTATGTAGGTCACTCTGGTATACCTCCAAGGCAGTAGCCTGTAGCTGGTGTGTATGGTGCTTGTTCAGGTTTGCAAATACACCGGTCATGTTATGGCTATGGTATATTCCATGCACACATTTAATACACCTACCCATAATGCATGCTGTACATGTTCACGTATTGTTGCTGTTAACTGCACTGCATCACAGTGGTCACCATGATGGTGTATCTGAAGGGTATGTCAGACTCCTGCAATATAACTAACATCATGTCAGTGGAAAATGTGTGCACAGAGATGAACATAATGGTGGGACAAATGGCCTACAGTAGGGACATGTGTGAAACATCACCCTTATACAGTGCTATAACAGTGTATATACCAGTATTACATTGGCAACCGTTACAGATCTACACTACGACATATCACAATATTGCAGTCCACAACCCTTACAACCTGCAATGTGGTCCTTACATGAGCAATGAGTGTGTAATATGGAATCGTATGTTAGGACAGCAAATATGGGAAATACATACCTTCACAAACACTGGAAGCATATGTGTGCACATACTCCAGATAAAATATAGTGTAAGCAGCTGTTGAGGTACTGACCGCATGCATTTGTCATGGAAATGCACCTTCCAGCAAGTACACGTCCCCAATGTCACACCAAGAAATGGTCTGCTGTCCAAGATGTTTGGCCATCAAATGTGCCCACTTACCTGCAACAGAGGCAGCCGTGGCTTTCACACATCTTACATGCCATGGCGTGGACCCCATACCCAACAGGTAGCACCCAGGAGTTGGACATGTAGCCATACCTCACCATTGCATATACCATGGCAAACAGTGCAGACAGTCATGTATGTGGTGAGGATGTATGGGACAGGAATAATGTAGAAAATAAACAGATGGCCATCCAAGACAGATGATATCACATGTAGCAAACTGGTCATGCAGGCTGCCCAGTAACATGCCACAACACTGAAGGGGTTGCAGGAATGTCTAGCAAGTACTATCAGTAGCCATGGCAGCAATTGCCTGGACTCTGAAAATGTGTTGCCTATGGATTAGGGTAAGCAGATGTGATAGTTGTACCATAGGAAACATCAGCCAGGCCTCTCTACAGTTAGCATATGCATAACAGAAGAGGTCCCCAAAAGGCATGCATTGCAATGTGTACTGGTGTACCAAGACCACGTTGGAAACCTACAGACAGTATCACGTAAGATACATGTGCTGCACAACCAACACAATGTATTATCTGGGACTAGGCTGTTACATGTGGTGTTCAGTGTTTGGGACACTTTAAACTGACACATGTGTAGGCCATAGTTGTCAAGCATCTGTACAAAGGCTTAAGGTGGGGAGGGGGTGTCATCATGACACAATAGTGCAGTGCAGCAGGGATCCAAAGGATGATACAAATGGCTGTATCTCCACACAGTCAGGGTCAGGAACTATGGCAGACATAACCCTGACTCCACAGCAACAGTGACGGCAGTGTGTGAACTCCAAGGGATGTGAACATGAGTTGACCTTGCAAACATGCAGAGTTGGGGGACATGTGTAGGCTAGACTGACCATATACTGGCAAATGTAGATGGCCCATGCTAGTATACCCCTTCAAGGAATAGTGACTCCTGTAGTACACATAACAGTAGGTGCAACAAACCATTATATTAAGGGCGTGCACACATATGGACCCATGAAGTGTATGTATCTCAATCAGCATCAGCACAACTAACACATTTGTTTGACATGACATTTGATTGTACAGGACATATGTCACATATTAGGCTCAAGTAATGTTAACATATGCAGTAATGTGGTCCCATGGCATATCAAGGAAGAGGGTGTCATATCAATAAGGGTGGGTACACTCCCTATAGCTGCGGTAAGGTTTGACGGTTGTCACTGTATTTGTGTCATATTGGTCATGCATGCACTGCTGATGACATCTGTAAATCAGACATCAGGCATTCACAAATTACATCTGTCCACATATCATCCCAGGTGTCTGTCGGACAAACACATAGGGGCTGTGAGCAGCAGAGCAGACATAACTGACACAGTAATACACATTCAGCAATGGTGTGTACACCTGTGAGGTATGGTGCACAGTACATGGCAGGGTGCTGAAGAGGTGCACAGCAATACTGTATACGTGGGTGTAGTGTTTTCCAGGGGAAGGGGCATCACCTACTAACACAGCCCATGCATCACACACATGTATACTGTCCCTAGCATGGATTGACTACAGCTGCACTGCATGCTGTTGAGTACCATATGTTATGCATGTTGACAGATGGGTAATGGGAGGTCTGTGTGTAATATCTTCGTGCAACCTCACCTATAAGTGTGTGTGGGGGGGGTGGGGGTGGGGTTATTTTGTCTGTAAGTGTAATCTGGTGGAGTGGAGGGGGGTTAATGCATGTAGGGTGTGTGTGTGTGTGTGTGTCTGTGTTTGTGTGTGTGTGTCCATGTATGCACATTTGTGATTGTGGGATTGTTCACACGTCTCGACTTCCCTTTAGAATTGTGCAGTTCATGGACACGGACTGATACATGAGACACCAGGAATACTTGCCTGATATGTAATCTCAGGACAGCTGATAGTATAATAAGGTCTGTAGCATGGAACATGCATTGGGAGGGAAACAAGACTCAAGGTATTGTAAAATTGCAATCAGCAGAAAGTTGAAAGAATACCAACATATGCAGCACTACAGGTGCATTGGGGAATTACTAGACAACACCAGTGAGTGTATCAAAATATTACTGTTGTCCACATAATAAGTTAATAGAGCAACAGATCTTGCATCTACTGAGCAATAGTTATGTATGACACTCCAGTGAGTGACATTCTTAAGTGACTGTAGTAGCCCCTAACATATGGGGGCCATGCTCACGATGTCTGGACAAACCCAGGGTGAACACTGGATGACAGCAGTGAGTCCTTGTAGAACCGACTCCAATCAAGTCAAAGAGGTAATGGAGTAACAGGTCATGTTTTGTGATCACTTGTCTAGGTAATTAGAAGAATGATATGTTAATGATTGGTATTAATGAGTGTAAGTTTCCAAGTGTGATGCAGGATGGGGAACTTAAAAGTGTAAACTTGGGACAGTCTGTAAACTCAGGGACAGGTAGGTATTATGGTGGAATGTCAGTGTGTGTGTGTGCGTGTGTGTGTGTATGTGTATACTGTTAAGCAATGATGTGCAGGTCTTAAAGTGCATTTCTTGTTTTCCCCTCACGGGTGGCAAGGAGGGTCAGGGTCCCTCCTGTATGCAATCTGATGTTGGTGTCCATACAGACACTGAAAATGATGACAGGTGTGTTGAGGCACAGGTGGGGTTGTCAGAGGCCGAAACCGCACCATCGTTTGACATTCCCCTGTTATCCGCCCCTTCCCCGCACACAGTCACAGTGCCTATTGATACCCCGTCACCAGTGGAAATAGCAGATGGACAGTTGGCGGTTGGTGGCAGTGCACAGGACAGTGTGTTATCTATGGCTGCTGTGTCTGGACACAGCAGCCATAGTCAGATGTCCGGCAGGGTACCACATAGGCAGATCTACAGGGGTGCTTGAGGGAGGGCTGCTGGTCATCATGCTCCTGGCAGAAGTGCCACATCTGGTAATACCAGAAGCTGTCCAGCCATGATGCATTATAGCTATTAGTAACATTGAGTGATTGTGGTCTCCATAATCTTATCCATTTGTGTTGCAGGTGTCCATGTGTCAGCAGGAGGATGGCCTGCTGTCATATCTCACAAGGGGTATGGCACTGTGGTGACCCATTGGCTGTGCCATATCATGGGTACAGGTGAACTGATGTCACAGGTCTGTATAACAGTTACTGCCTATGCCACAGGGCTGATAGGTCTGGGGGTGGTGTATACAGGTGAGTGCATGGTGGCTGCTGTTAGCAGCCCTTCTACAGTGGACAATGGTAGTTATACTGGGAGGTATACACCATGTTTGTGTATAACACTCTGACATACCCACCATCAGAGGCCTAGGTGTTGATGCACTACACAGAGAATACTGTACACATGGATGTATGCACCTGTCAAAGGAACCCATTGTAGCATATGTAATTCCACCAAGCCAGACTATGCAGATCACCACATTGTGGAATAAGCAGTTCGCTAGTTTAATGTCATTGACGATGGTACCAGCAAGGTATATGTTCTCTTCCCAATGTAGTGCAATCATCAACATGGTAAACATATGTTTGCTGATGTGGGTGGCACACCCCTACCCTTTGTAGGGTGAGAGGTGCTGTAGAACCATAGATAGTGTGACAGACAAATACCTAACCTGTTAACATGAACTGTACACCATTACGGCCAACAACATGGGAGGATACACTCAACAGTAACTGCAATGATGTTGGCTGTATCCACAACAGCCACACACAGCTATATATACCAACCCAAGTATCACTGCACACCTATACAGTGAGGAAGAGGCCATTTACACAGCTAACAGTAGTTGTGATGGAATGTATGTCCACAGGATGATACCTGTGACATGTTAGCATATGCCACACAGTTCCTGGACAGATGACCCCCTGGAACATGTATATTCTGCAACCTGAAGTAGATTACTCCACATACATGCACGCTCTTACTTGGCAACACTGGGACTAGACCCCATACCTAGGTATGTAGTGCTACTGATGTGTGTGGCTTTAATTGCACACACCACACAGCTTTTAGAATGAAGTGTGTTCTAGGTTACATGTTACATGCAGAACATCCCCAGGCATGTACAGTATGGTAATGGGGGATGGAATGGTTGTATATGGACATAGTGTGACATACCATCATATACACATTGACAAACACATAACATTCACACACACATCCGAGAGACCTGGGCCTATCAGTGTTAACTACCTTATCAGTGTGTCCTTTGTGTTACAGGTAGGTTGCATACAGCACATGCACAACTGGGCTGGATAGTGTTATCAGTTACCTGTATGATTGATGGTGACAGTGATCACCATACAGTGGTACATGGGACATGTACCGGGGGTACCATGGTGTAATGACAGTATGCCCAGCACCCACACCTCACTGAGGATACTGTATGCACTGGAACCCATGATGACACTCTAACATACCCACCATCACACATTGACCAGGACTGCAGTGCACCCCTTGTCTATACCAATAGTGCTACTACAGGGATATGCATCTAATGCACATGCCACAGGCATAGTAGGGTGATGCACTGTCATGCCTCACCTATGGGCAGCAACATCACTATCCCTAATAGTGTATGGCAATGCATATTGTAATAGGAGTATGTGGCCTCGGAATGCTGTACCCTACATATATACTCACATGCACACATACACATACTTGCCAGAACTCAGATCCCATGCCTATCAACCCATTTGTACAACAGTGCTGTGCTGGTACTGCAAGGCCCATGTAGGCCTAAGGGAGAGGAGCATAACAAGGTACATGTAATGTCTGGTACAGCTGCAGCCACATCTAACTATGGCAATGGGTGGTGCGGTGGGTGTGAAGGATCTCAGGGTATTCCCAACTACAGGTTTACTAACACAGAGACACTGATACTCTCAGTAATGCACACGTACACATTTATCAGTAGTGGGATGCATCGGTGCAGGTGTTCATAGGTGTGTACCAGGCTATTGTCCATGGAAAGATGGGAAGTTTAGGGATGTGTGTACAGTGGTATCAATCCACCTGCCAGCAGGCCATCTATCAACAGACACCAATGTGGTGACCCTCAGGGTGAGAGTGACATACATCAGCCAATCCTCTGGGTGCCTCCTGCAGAAGGCTGGTCTGGTCCTCCAGTCGACATGTATGCAACATGTATTACATAACATGGTTAGTGTCTTTCTTGGAGACCTGTACCCAAGCATGTTCTGTTGAATGTAGTAGTGTACTTGAGGTATCTGTGGCATGTGGTGCATACAGGGTGTTGAGTCCTAGTTGTGCCATTTATAACACAGCTGGGCAGACATGTCAGTGTCAGTCAAGCATAGATTGCCTGTACATATCCAAGATGGATACCTGACATCTGCACATCTGTACAGGGACTGACAGACATCAGCTTGCCAACTAGCTATGCAGCAAGATGAATGTGTTGACAGATAGACATCTGACACTGATAAGTATGCCATTACTACATGATAGCAGCCCTCACTGACATGTGCTATACAGACAGTAGTCTTCAGTTATTTTCCACATCAGATCATTATCCAGTAGAAAATATATAATGTGACACAGCTCACACACCAGGAACATGACAGTGAGGACTAAGAGTCCATCTATGCATACAGGAGTGTTTGTTTCCAGTACTACAATTAGCAAGCTACTCTTGTTTGGGAAAGCACTGTCAACAGTAGTAACGTAATGATACACTACATGCCAGTGTGACTGCATATAACCTGGGATACTACCCTTGTATATAACACATTCACATGGATAAGAGTGTAGTACAAGCCATATATACTCAAGTGTCCCAGACAGGAGACTCACACCCTTTGCTACTGTAATGACAGCACATAGACACATGTTATGTACATGGCATTACACACATTTATTACAGATGTCATTACCCTGCTATGTTATCTGACTGGGATGTGAGCACTGGTTACCAGGGCTGAGCCATGCTTAGCAGATGTCAGCATTGCTGCAATATAACAGTTTAGCACATTTGCGCACTGGTAAGCGAAGCCTGCATGGTCTAAGCGCCCGTATGTTTAACTGTACCTTAGCACCGCTTAGCTTCATGCAAACCCACTTAAAGCTGCTCAACACTGCCTTAACCACACTGTATCCAACAGCCTTTGTTCTGTCCAGCAACAAAACAAACAGTCCTTGCAGGTCTAGAACCCAGGACCCTGTAGACTATAGCACATATATGCACAATTCACTGAAAGCTCAATTCAGTGAAAACACAATTCACTGAAACACATTTCACTGAAAGATATATATGGCCTTTTCCCCCACTGTAGTGTGACCCTGGAGTTAGAATATATAGTAAGGGGTGTGTGGGGTTGTAACCCCCCCACAAGGTTTGGATATATATATTAAATTTAGAAAAGAGTAATTTATTGAAATTGCAAGTATCCATGTGCATAGTTCAAAATATTTAAAACAGGTGGTGGGCCCCACACCCCTCATTACTATATATTCTAACTCCTGGGTCACACTAAAGTGGGGAAGAGGCCATATATAACTTTCAGTGAAATGTGTTTCAGTGAATTGTGTTTTCACTGAATTGAGTTTCAGTGAATTGTCCACAGTCAAATGTGTTTCAGTGAAATGTGTTTTCAGTGAATTGTCATAGACCCATCTAGATATATATATATATATATATATATATATATATATATATATATATATATAATGTGTGTGTGTGTGTGTACATCATATATGTATATATGTATCTATTTATGTTGATATATATGTAGCTATCTATAACTATATGTGCATATATATCTATTTATATGTATATGTGTAGGCATATATATGTGTATATATATGTCTATATATATATATATATATATATATATATATATATATATGTGTGCATGTGTGTGTGTGTGTGTGTGTGTGTGTGTGTGTGTGTGTGTGTATGTATGTATATATATATGTATATAAATATATATATATATATATATATATATATATATATATATATGCATATATGTTTACCATATGTCCAGAACATGGAGTGGAGTCATATCTCAGCACCAATATTCTCAACCTGTTAGTGCAAGGGGATGTCATGAATGTATTGCAGGTATATATGTAGACTGTTGCTACTGTAACAGGGTTGTCTTAACAGACATGTTGTGTGTGGGAGGTCACATCTGCTTTTGACATGTACACCATCAGTTACTGACAGACATCCTAAGGTCATCATAGCACAGTCCCACTGATATCACACTAATGATCCTGTGGACTACAGCAGAAATATGACCAATAAATGTGGACAGCCTGGCACACTCTGGTCAGTCCAGAGGTATACATAGATCCCCTTAGTGTGAGACATGTAGACCAATCCTGACAATGTGGATGTTAACAGCCATGTACATGGGTATATCACATAAATACTGGACTACATATGCCCACACAGTTTATGCATTCACACACTCCTGTCTGTCCTGACACATAATAACTGGTGGTGCAGAGGTCACATGGCTACATACTACGCTCTGGTTTGTGACATACATCTGTACAGCATCTCATTGCTTTGTCAGAAATAGACAACAGTTATGGTGGCCCAGCAGCAGTACATCTGGCAAATATCTGGACATAAAATCACACTGGGTAATTACACTAAGCTGCTAGGCATGTAACAAAGCACCATGCAAACTACAGGTAGACTGCCACAAAACTGGCCTACATTTCATATGGGGGAATACACATGTACCTGCAAATATAGTAGGCTCTACAGGCATATGTCTCAGCACAGAGTGACAGACACCTGTGTTAAAGTGCATACCCACAACCAATGTGAACACAGCCACATATGGTAAGCAAGCTTAATATTACAGTATATGGACTGTCTGATCAACACCATTCTCATATGCGCCACACACACTAACCTTACATATACTGGGCCATGACACAGTGTGGTCCAATGCCTGTCTGTGGTATGGGACATGTGTGCATGTGTGTTTTGCTCTACAAACATGTAAGCCAATAGGTTACCATACACTGGAGCAGCATATAACATCAGACAGAACAGGACCAAGAACAATGACATCTACCACAGTCTATACACAGGCCAAGGTATGTATTCACCATAAACATACTGTCAACAATCACCATAAGTACACAGACCTCACTACTGTACACACAACCACAGAATGCTCAGGTTATGTCCTCAGATATAACCCCTGCTATACATAACATGCCTAGTAGTCTGATATCTGACTGGCTTGTTATCAGGTATGATGTCAATAAATAATGGTGTACAGAACATATGCACCTCTTACTGCATGACATATATATAAAGGTTGACAGACTTGTGGCTGGAGGCACAAACACTGGGCCAGTATTAGCATGTTGCTGTGATAACCTCATACATTTACTATTGTAACAGGGTTTGTTGTGACATATGTCCTGTGAGGGATATGAAGTCAGTAACTCTCATGGCTGTCACCATGTACTGACTGCAGTCCTCAGACTATGCTTCTGTAGTTTTAAGATAGGTGATCTGTGAGTAACACAAGTCACATAAGACTCCAAACACTGGCCAGTGAGCAGATTACCCTACAAGTGGGAGTTTTCTCAAACACATAACACTTTAATGACAGGTATTAAATAATGTAGACCAGCCATATCCACACAAACCCTGTTAAACTAACATTACTCCAAATGCAGACAAGCAACTCTTACATTATGTAGTCATTTCTGGAACATCCCTCTCCTATTTGTTCACCTGTCTCCACAGTGTATGTTGTTAGAGGTATAGCCCACTACCATCTGTGATGCTGTTTGCCAAACACCGATATGAAGTCCTGCTCATAGTGAATGAAAAGGGCCAAAATGATGTTCCTAGTTATAGGAGTGTGTTTCCATGCAGTTGGCTATGGGAATGGTACCACAGCTGTTCCACATGCATTCAGCTAATGGGGACTGTAATTCATGCAGATGCCATCAGCTGATCCTGAGCATCACTTACAAAGCACAAGCTGCTGCCTAAGCAAAGTAGGTGTACTTCTCCACATCCACCAGAGATGGAGTGAGAGAGATATATACAGAGACAAAGTAAGACAGGGAGGGGGTGGGAGAGTAAAACCTAAGCATGTTTGTGTCACACACTTACCAGCTGAGGGTTTCAAACCCCTGCCTGACTATGTATTGCTATTACATGTCTATGCAGTTATTACATGTACCACAGATCTTACATGTTGGAGAGCTGTCCAAAGGCATATTTGATGGTGAGTGACATCAGCAACAGTGATAAAGGAGGAATAAGGTAGGAGTAGTATACATGCCTGTCCACAAGAACAGGTGTCAAGGACAACACAGCCACACTCTCTCACTGACTCATACACATTATCCCAGTTGGCAGGGTCAGGATCAGATTTCCTAACTAGCTAGTTTTCCCAATACAGTAATACACAAGTATTATATGCACCACAGGGGTTATCAGGATGATATATGGGCAAAGGCTATGTCAAGGTGTCTGACATCAGAAGGCATGCTTCAGTAGGTAAATGGGAGGTGTACTGAGTGTGAATGGCATCCAAATAATTATACTCCACACAAGCACACACACACACACACAGGTTTGCCAGTAGTGACATGCATGGGTGCATTGCTTCACAGGTGTGTAGTGGTTGACTGTGCCAGAAGGCTGTACAAGGCTAGGTAAAGGTATAATTTGGCATCAGGCCACATGACAATGGTCTGCAGTGTGGCTTAAGGGTGTAGTGTTTGGATTGGCCCACACAGGTGGGTATTATATTCACCATCCAGTCATGTAGGTTACTATTGTGGGTGGCCAATGCTGTGCAATGCCTGCTATGTATGTGTCCTATATTCCATAACATGGACGGTGTCTGGGATGTGCACATATCCCACATGCATATTCTGTGACATGTGGAAGTGTACCTGGGGTGTCTGGGCATGTTGTGTAGACAGATTATCATCAGATGTGCCATTCCTGACCTCATGTGATGAGAACTGGCAATGGACACCAGGTTGACCCTGCACCTACATTGACAGCATGATACAGGCATTCCCTGGTGTCAGTGGCATCTGTCCATACAGGCCATGTGCATAAGGCATGGTATGCCCTTTGTGGGTTACATTTGCTGGCTCTACAGTTGTTGCAGGCATCCAGTGGGGAACATAGCAAAAGGGCACTGTATGCAATGATTTGCCTATTGTAGGGATGGGACAGGGTGTCATATCCTTTGTAGTCCACTGCAATCACACCATGGTTACTATCTGTGGACAATATGCGGGGAACTACCAACATTGTGGTTGTTACCTAGCCAAGTGTGTTTGTGTATGAGACATGGGTGGAGAGTGTTCTCTGGGTAATACAAGGGTTGCCTATACTGTTCCCCAAGCCATGATGTCACATGTAGGGGTATGGATTGTCTACCCCAGCCTCTCTGTTGTTTGACATCTGTTAACCTTGTAAGGTGGACATCGTGACATATAATAGGCCCACCATATAAGACATTTTCAAAACTTGCTCCACAATGAATCCTGTTGTTATACACTCATAGCTACCTCCACACAGGATACATATGACAAACACACAAACACAAACACACACACACACACACACACACACACACACACACACACACACACACACACACACACACACACACACACCAAGTCTCACAGTTGCCATGTCTGGGATTAGAACTCCTACCTAACTTGTACATCACACTACAGCATTACATAGTTATAGCACACACCATGGGAATTACTGGGCTATTCATTCCCCAAAGGTGTATTTCAAAGTGAATGACATCAGCAGGCTTGCCAAAGCAGGGCAATGAAAGTTGTAGTGACTGTGAATGGTCTCAAAATCACTGATACCTACACAGGTAAACACAAACACACACACATACACAAAGTTCTACAGTAGCCATGTCTGGAAATAGAACTTCTACCTTTCTTGTATATCATACTAAAACATTATGTAGTTATAGGATGCACCATGGAGATTACTGGGCTATTTCTTCCCCAAAGGTGTATTTCAAAGTGAATGACATTAGCAGCCCTGCCAAAGTAGGGCATTTGAATTGTAGTGAGTGTGAATGGCCTCAAAAGAATTGATCCCTACACAAACACACAGACACACACACACACAGTTGCCATGTCTGGGATTAGAACTCCTACCTAACTAGTACATCACACTATAGCATTACGCAGTTATAGCATGTGCCATGGACCTTATAGGGCTACTCCTTCCCCAAGGGTGGATTTCAAGGTGAAGACATCAGCAGGCTTGCCATAGCAGGGCAATGGGGAGTGCAGTGTGTGTGCATGGGCCTTAACCCATTCATCTGGAAGCAGACACACAACACTCAGGCACACAGGTTTATATTCCACAGGTACATGTATACATCTGGTAGATAACTACTGACTTGCACAGTCATGTTACACAGTTAGCACAAGCACTACAGACACTATAGTGCTGAGGGATACCAGAAGCAAATGTCTACAGTGATTGACATTTGCACATAATGTGGTTTTAGCCAATTGGATGTGTGCTGGGTGGGACAGGTGTCATAATGGGAGGCTCTTTGTCACTGTCTGTCTCTCTCTACCACACATCTATGTATGTGTAATTTTGGCCTATTATAGTGTGTTTCCCTTGGATATATGTGTGTATTCCTATCCATTGTGTATTCAAAGCATGACTGGTGTGTACTGAGGAGTGTGTGCACAAACATCTGTGACTGTCAGATACGTATAGTTCACTGTTGTTGCCAGACATGGGCTTCAGTTCTGTAAATGTGTGAGCATGCCCAGTATGACCTTTCAGTATTTTGTTGTCAGACATGGGGTTAATTTCTCTAAGTGTGGGAGCATGCCCAGTACGACCTTCTTTATTGAATGTGTGAATCCATTCCAGGTAAGTTGTACTCCAGTGTACGCTTTTGTGTTCTACACCTACAGCTAGCAACCTGGTTCTGCGGTATATCTGTAGATCTGTTGACAATATGGGGTCAAAATAGGCAAAGGATAATGGGTTACTGTAGGCAATTGTGTCTGTGCTGCTTCTGCTACATGGTCTTGGTGTTAGCTGAGATATTCAGACATATATACTGTTTTACACTGTGATGTTTTATGTCATCAAGTACTATCAGGTATACATATTTGCTTGCAGTAATGTCCTGGGAAACACAGGGTGAATGCAGCTGCGTCCAGTATTGTGGTCTGCAGCCTACATATTCTTGCACAATCATGCCATTCTGGAGGGGAAGCTGCAGACACTTGCTGCTGGGTCTGTGTAAATGTTTCAGCATCTTGGTACAATGGTGGCTGAGGATCCCGTGCTTGTACATCCATCGACATTACAGTATAGCCATATCCTGCTGTGGTCATACCTCACAGCTGTACAGATTCACACAGGTTATCCAGAGGCAGGGGTCATAGTTCTGGACATTACCCCTTCACATTGTGGTTTACGAGCAGATTTGTAACCACCCATTCCTGTGTTTGCAGGCAGGAATAGTATGTGCACATGGCTGAGTCTCTGACTTCACAGACTCCATGCCACCCATGCTCCTATCCCCCCTATTATTCTAGCCTCTTCCAAACATTATGCAAACATTATCTGATAAGTTCCCGATAGTTACCACCTCATCCCAGCAGTAAGTCAGTGTTGGTCCACAGTTCATGCAGTAGGAAATAGTGGACATGTTTCTGGGATTTGTCCACATGGCCTTGCATTTGGGTTCTGTGAACTGTGTTATGTTGTTATTTGGGAGTCCATGACATAACATATATTGGCAGTATGGGTGAGACACTGGCCTTTGGCAGAGGACTGTAAGCCATTTGGTAGTGATGTAGGCTAGCTGTAGCAGTCTGTTGCATTGTGTTGCTCCTACAGTCCCAGACTGCAAGACAATGTATTCCCCTGGGGTGACAGGGTAGGTGTGCAAGGTGTTAATGCCAATACTTTCTGTCATTATTGATCCAGTGGTGTGGATGCTGGCAGGGTGCTGCTTACAGCTAGGGACACACCTGCATGGGACACCTGTTCTGCATGCTGCATTCTTTGGCTATTGCCATATAGAGGTGGGGATCATATTGTACTCATTCCCAACAGCAGGGATAAGACCAGAGAGGTACCTGTGGGTGATAGTGGGGTGAGCTGAGTGCATGTGTGCTTTGGACACTACTTGGATCTGACTCACATATATGCATGGGGCATTCCACTTATGCTGGCTTGTGCAGCGACATCAGCTCTTTCTCAATACTTCATACCTGTGACCTTTGTGGTCTGCCAGTGTTTGGCCAGATGATATCGGTATTCCCTACTACAAACTCAACTAATGTGCTGCTAACCTGTATGCACAATTCCAAAGGTGTGTTGATTTGACAGTAACATATTATATACACTGTCTGTCTGGGGTACTTCTGCCTGTGTACTGTTTGCATGTCTGGGCCCACATTAATGCCATGTCCATCTTTCAGATGGTGACAGATATTACTTCTAAACATATACTTTTGTTTACTGCTGGAATGTGTTTTGCTGGGATGCATTGTTTCTGGCACTGCAGTTGTGAGAACTTGTTCCTGTCATCGGCAATACTAGCCAATGGCTACCAGGACAAACCTCACCATTCCTACATACTGACCACTCTCACACACTATACAACACACACCAACCTAACACACACAGCCCTGCATATTGTACACATGTTTTGTTCAGCTCAGGTAATCTGTGCTCCACTGTTATTATGCCTACACATACATGTTACTACATTTCTACATAGGATTGGGGGGGGGCACACCTGACACTTGTACACATTTGCTATGACTGTACTGGTATTTCAGGTACTCCTTTTCATTCTGTATTCTGACCTATCATGCTGACTAGAGGCATATCAGTGTACTACAGGTCTTAGGTTTGATTGACCTACATTTCAGTTTCAGTCTTCTTACCCTTCAGAACTAAAATCCTACTGCCTGACCTGTTGTAGTCTGTCTGTGTAGGTCTGGAGGGGGGATGTTCTCCGTAGTCATCAATCAGAGGCCTTAGCACAGCCTTTGTTTATGTTTGTCTACACCTGTCCTGCTGGCTGAGACTGTTGTTGGGTATGTGAGCCTCCCTAACTGGCATGTGTATGTCCTATGGACACATATGTGGTCCACCACATTTCCTGCAGTGAGTTCTGAGACCTTGTCTAGTACTGACTCCTATGGTGACACCAGTATCTGTTACAGATCTCATGCTGCCACTATAGGTGTCTACTATCTGCTGGCATCCCATTCAGCCACCTAATTCCCTTGCATGCTCATATTCATACCATAGATACAAGTAACAAAACATACTACTCCATTCGGCAATTGATAGGTAGAGTGACTTACCTTGTGGCTGTGCCAGTATTGAGGATCGTACTGGAGGGCTGACTATGTCGGATGCACATAGTACACTCCTTATAGATTCATAGGTTCATAGATTAGTACTAAGCTAACTGCCCTTGCAAGCTATTTTAAGCCTAGCCAATCATCCCTTGTGAGACTCAAACTCTGCACCTTGTGTTTGTAAGGCAAACACCTTAACCATTAGGCCACCATCCCAACCTTATACATGGTTAAGCACAGGTAGTGCCAAGTCTGGCATCCCTTTTATTGTATGTGCAAGTCAGAGAGAGGTGTCATTCCCTGGGTTCCTACCATGTCAGTGTATATGCTATACATTGCCTCTGCCATGGCCTGGGCATACTGGGCATGCCTCCTTCTGCCTACTGGGGCAGGCTCAGGTTGTTCCTCCTCTGAGTCAAACTGTGACTGTGCAGGCCGTGGCAATGGTGTAGGGCTGTGTGGCCCTGCCCCGTGCTGTTCCTGCTGCATCTGTTTCTGCAGGATCATATTGTGTAGCATGGCACATATGATGACAATTTGGGTACATGTAGCTGGTGAGTACTGCAAGGTTCCACCAGATGTGTCCACACACCGGAACCGTGACTTGAGCATCCCAAACACATGCTCTATTATGATTCTGGTCTGTGCGTGTGCCTCATTATGGAGTTCTCTTTCTGGTGTGTGTGCATTTCTGATTGGTGTCAGCAGCAATGGTTCCAGTGCGTAACCAGCATCCCCTACTAGGTGGCCGTAAGGGATGTCCTCATTAGCAAATCTCTGGTACAGCTGCGTCATATGCCAGATGTGAGAGTCATGATAGCTTCCAGGGCAGCCAGCACACACATTCATTATAATGCCCTTGGCATCGCACACAACCTGGCAGTTGATGGAAGGGAAGCCCTAGCGGTTGATGTAGACTCTACCCTGCTCACCAGGTGGTGCTTTGATGCATATGTGCATGCAGTCTATAGCACCCACTACCTCAGAGTATTCTGCTATTTGGTGGAAGAGATGTATATTGCTGGTCAATGCCTCACGGCTTTTATGGAAATATACGTGCTCAATGGCATGTGGTGGCATGTCATCCAGGAACTGGTGAAGTACCCTAGATGCTAATACCTGTGAGATCCCCATGATATCCCCAGTTGGCCTTTGGAAGGTATCTGTGGCTAGTACTCTTAGATCTACACATACTTTGGTATCCACTGGGATGGGTTCCCCTCTGTTGGTTCTGTGTGTGAGGTGCGGCTGGCACAGCTCAACAATTTGCTGTAGGAGGTCCCTGTCCACCCTATAGTGCTCCACTATCTCTAGCTTATGTAGCCCCTGTTAGGTTACCCTGGGTCTGTACACTCTTCTCCTTCTCCTTACTGTGGGTTGGTTGTCAGCATTCTCATCCTCACCACCCTCAGCCTCTTCCACATGTTGATTTATGATAGCTGCTGCAGCCCCTATCATTTTGTTGCTTTTGTTTGGTAAAAATTCCCCACTTGTGTACACCAGTTTGATAGACTCTGTAGGAAAAAACAGAGGGAAAGGTGTTTGCATAGTTTATAGTTGTGTGCTGGGCCGGGGTGGGCTGCTGCCTGTGTAATTGGCTGATTCTGATACATTTCACCTGCCAGCTATGCTAGCTCTCCTTGATTACCTTCCTACTGCTGTTTTCCTTTCCTATTCCCTTCCTGTTTAAGCCCAGGGGCGTGTCATGCACACACAGTGTTCAGATGTGCATGGAGCTGCTATTTCTGGTTTACCTTTTTTTCCCTTTAAAACATGGTGCGCTTACCCACTTAGGCAATGTAAAGTGTGCTTGGCAGCTTCAGACACATCCCCTTGCTTAGCTCTGCTAAGCGAAGGGCAAACCCAAGCCACAGGGCTCCAATAAGCTTACAGTATGCACGACACACCCCTCTATGATGTCAGCCAGCTCTTAGGCTTGCACCATGGTTTTCCTGCACCTACACAGTTGGGTGCAGGCTAGCCATGAGGGGGGATCTGGAATTCAGTATCATTCCCCTCATTTGCATAGGATTGTCTGCTAATGCCTAGTTACAAGTCTGACACTGAGCCTTCCGCCTTAGCAACCACTATTCACTGGCCATGTTGTCTTCTGCCTGCCATTGAGTATAATGGCAAAATTGTGATTTTGGATAGAATGCTTATTTCAAGTTTTTTTTTTTCTATTTTCATCCTGATCCTGTTTGCGTGACGCTGCCCTATGCTTAAACAGCCAAATTTTGCTAAAAAAAACAAAGTTTTTTTTTTTTTTATTTTTACAACTGTTTTCCATGCCAATGGCCATATATATGGCCATTGGCATGCTTTCCACATTATATACGCCATTTATTTGGAGCTCTCATGGCTCGTTTTGTAGTTTGCGGAAATATGCTCGGTTACTAACTGATTACATTTCTGCAGACTACACTAGTCCTGCACGGCCGGCTCCCAGCTTCCTGGATTGCAAATGTACCTCATTTACATGTTTTACACCTGCAAATGGGGTAATTTGCATACAGGAGCTGTGTCCGTGCAGGAATAGTGCAGGAGCGCTCGTGCATGTTCCGGGAGCTTGTTCCGGGATTTCTCGGCGACCATATTGTCTCCATCAGCTCCTGCACTATTCCTGCATGTCGTGCAGAGCTTGCTGAATACTGGGGTAAGTGATATAAACACACTGCAAGTATTCTTACCAGATCATTTTCCTGCTCATTAACCACCACAATGAGCTCCTGAAATCAGTAAGCAATCAAATAGTTACTTGCTCAATGTCCAAGACCTAATAGTTTGCTCATTTCCAGCTCCTAGAAGGGGAAGCACTTTATCCTGGTATTAAGTGTAGTGTTTAACTTTAATAATCTTCAAACAGCAAAGCAAGGCTCCATTCACATTTTTACTTTTTCTTAAAATGAGAGTTTATTAACAGCTTGCCTTCTGTCAGACTAAGCATTGCAATAGTCAAATGGCCAAAGTTCACTAAATGTAAAATGTAACATTCTAAGGTCTGAATTTTCTAACTGATCTCCACTTTCAGTATATATTGAACATCCATAATTCATATGAGTAGAATCCCGCATCATTGGGGAATGTTGATTTTTGAATGTGTGTGTGCTAAACAAAAACAAATCAGCAGCATCAGAGATATCATAATCTGATAAATTAATTAAAAGGTCAGAATAATCACAAGTGCTGCTGTCAAAGCAGGAGACTTTGATGGATGTTTTTTACACTGCAGACTCTGCCTTACTGTATGTCTGATAAATAAAATCTAAATAATTATAAGGCTGTAATTTGTGCAGTCTGAATACATTACCCCTAATCAGACAGTTATAATAATGGTATTGAATGCATTATCCCTAATCAGTCAGTTTTAGTATTGATTTGTAAAGACTCTGTAGAACTACAATGTGTTCTATTGTCCTCAAAGACTTCATGTTAGTTGTGTTCTAAATAGAGTCTAGCAAAATCCTTTATGAATTTTACAGAAGTCTTCAATGTTTACTTTCTTCTCAGCGTAGAGTTAGATGTTTAATATTAGTCATGTAGGTGTTTAATATTTAATGATTATGCAAAAATAAAATATAAAGAATGTGCTGCCCTAGTCATAAGGTTTATAGTAAACAATTTACATATATTCCCTAATCATGCATTTTAATTTTAACCTTTGAAAGGGAACTAGCTGTGACTACTGAAATAATACTGTGTTTTTTTCACAAAAAGAAGCCTTGTACTATTTAAACTAGTGACTACAGTGTGAGAGGGATGTAGTTATATAATGTTATTGGAGGCAAAACTTCTCAAAGAAACAACAAATAACAAGCGGGTTGTCAGTACTACAAAACCTAACACTTAGCAAAGTACATACAGCTTGGACCAAAAACATTAGACCTAAGTAACAATGGCCTCCTAAATTTAAACTAAGATACAAGTACCCATAGCAACCTCTTAAATACACATCACAGAGATCACCCACCATGGAAGATACATATAACAATCACACTGACTGAGTTCGAAAGCCTGTAAAGCAAACATTTACACAGTCCAATATCTTAGTCATAGGTGGCTCCATACTGAGACACTCTGCTGCACCACTAATCATGTTGTGCAAAAAGAGGGTCTTGGAAATTTACAACTCAAGAATTCAAGCCTTGCACCACAAATACCTATACATCACAGACATATTGCACATAGGTGTAAATGATTTTAGATTTACCTTGTTGGACTATATAAAGAGATACATCTCAGACGATGTGACTGAGACAAGTATAAGCCTTGAGCAGCTCTCTACCATCATCAAGAATGATGCGTTTATATTACCCTATCGTATGATTTAAATAGCGAATGCTATTTTATTGTACCTAAAATTTCTAAATCATAAAATATCAAAAATACGGAACAACAAATTTTTTTCCCAGGGAAATAATTTGCTGTTCCGAAACACATACACACAACACATGTACACCAAAATAAATAAACCACACACATACACTTAACAAAACCATAATTCTAACCCTACACTACTACCTATCCACTTACCTTAACCCAACCCTAAAGTCCCTAACGACTGCACACTCAACTTACTTGCTCCCTAAACCTAAAGTCCCTAACTACCGCACACTCACTTTACCTGCTCCCTAACCCTAAAGTCCCTAGCCACCACACACTCACCTTACCCAAATCCATTCCCACACTTACCTTAACCCGGTCCATAACCTCCGTTCACATACTTACCTTAACCTGGTCTGTAACCTTCCCACCACAGTAGAGTAAATAGTGAAGCCATGTAACAGACAACCAAAATCTTACCGTAGGTAAGATTTCGAAGTTCCAGGACTTCGCTATTTAGAGCTTTTGAAAAAAATGGGTCGATATTATAGCATTCAAAGTTTTGAAACTTCAGTGCTGTAATATAGACCCAATATCACCACAATATGAACAAAAGTTTGCATTAGTTGTGGATATTCTTCAAAGGGGGTAAAATATATGTCAGCCTGTGAAGATACGGCATACATTCCCAACTGCTTTGAAAAGGATGGCTGTCTCCTCACCCCCTGAGGCTTTCATATGTTACCTAAATCCTTGTCTACCTTCATGTTGCCTTTTTTGGGCAGTACCAGTCTTCTAAAGTCTTAAACAAAATCCAAATAATATACACAGCTCTCTGCAACCTCTCATTATCCTAGAAAACAATGATACATACATCATCACAGAGACCTGGTTTAATGCAGGGCTTAATGCCTATCACACATTTAAATCTACCATATTAGAGGAAGGCAATAAAGGTGGAAGTATCTCCATATTCTTAAAAAATGTCTCCATAGTCTTAAAAAAAAAAACACTTCATCTCCAGACTCTTTAGACAAGACAATGACCTGGAACTCCTACACATCCAACTCTCAATTAAAAACCCCACTTAACTAGCTATCTGTAGCATTCCCTCTATGTCTCCCTCATCTCAAACTTCCTATCAAATTAGTATGGAGTTGGTCTATTGTAAGCCAAATATCATTCTGTAAGATGCTTCAATTACCCTCTCCATAAACTGGGAGTCATACATCTTCAACCATATATGCGTAGAGATGGGGAATTAAATTCTGAACTTGGTCCTTATATGGGGCAGCTTTGTGCCCCACCAATTGTAAATTCTTCTCTGGTTAAGTCAGACTATAAGGCAATCATGTTGATAATAAGACTGAAGCTAGAATTATCTTCCTATATCTCGGTATTCAGATATTACGTGAAGGTTAAAGCTGAGTGATAACCTGGTTAAATTCAACAGCCCTTTCCATCTTGATGACTTCACTATTTATGTGGAAACCTTCAGTGTCAAATTCTGTGCATATGCACATAGTGGCCTAGATACATTTGTCCACCTCAGAAATAAATACAAAGCCAAATTTAAAAATAAACCCATATGGGGAACCCAAATATTAACAGGTTTCAATAATAAAAGAAACAAATAAATCCAACTCTTAAGACAAGATGCCAAAAAAAAAAGGTTGAAATAACCACCGAGGTTAAGGACATCACAAAGCCTTTTTTAATTGTGCTGAAAATTTCAGAAACAATGCACAGTACCACAAAGACTTAATAGTAAATGGCATCACATACTTACATCCAGAAGACACAGAAGACAAGAATAAGTTCTCAAAACAGTGTTTAAGGCATGAACATTACATCTATGAGGCCAGAAAATATATCAGACAGCCTACTGGTCAGCCTGAAATATGACTTCTCTGATCCTCTACAGAAGATTTCAATATAAATCTCAAAACAGGCTTCATGTTATATGAATGGAGGGCAGCAACAGTGATTCCCATGCACAAAACTGGGGCTTCAACATGACCCAGGTATTTGCAGGGCCATAAGCCTGACCAGTCTCATCTGTAAGGCTATGGAAAGGACCATTGCTGAATTAATAAATAATGATATAGGTAACATACAGATTCTTGACCCGACACAGTTTGGATTTATCAGGGGTAGGTCCTGTCATTTAACCTGCTTGACTTCTTCAAAAATGCTCCTGAAGCAATAGATGAGGGCAAAACAATACATATCACGCATATTAACACCTTTAAGAGGGATTCACCTCTATCTGATGCTTGGATATTGTAAATAAACTCTCTCAGCTTACTAGATAACAAATTGCCTTACAAACAGAACCAATGGAGTTAGAGTGGGCAGCTGTACCTCCTCCAAAATACCTATCCTACTCTATTCCAATGTAATTTGAAAGAATGGATGTGTAACCACAAATTCACCCATAGTTTAGCTTTCATGGATAAGGGAAACATGTAAATATCCCAACAGGACCTTGTTTAGCCAGTCTCTGGGTTATTCACAAGCAAAACTAAAAGATCTAAAAACCGGCAT
>NC_056745.1:1231410871-1231446273 GCF_019279795.1 Protopterus annectens
CAATATGCAGATGATTCTACACTAATATGCTCAGCAAACTCCCCAAATGATCTACATTCTCTTATTCAGAATGTTTTCAACATAGTTGAAACATGGTTCATTAAACGTTGCCTCCTGCTCAATGCCAAAAAAACTAAACTCCTTCTCTTCACACCCACCAGCAAATCCTCCCTCATAGAATTCTCTGTCATCTCCAATAATGGCACAAGTATATTACCTGATTCTACCACTAAGTTGCTAGGAATTACTATTGACAATAACCTTACATTTGACAGCCACATAAATAACACCATCAAAACTGTCAATAGAAAAATAGGCTCCTTATATAGAATTAAACCTTTCCTAACACCAATAGCCAGAACTAAGATTGCACACTCCCATTTAATTTCAACTCTTCTGTATGCCTCACCAATATATACTAATCTAAAGAAAAATAGTCTCATCAAACTAGCTAATTCCTATAATAACATTGCCAGATTTGCATCCGGAAATCCTTTTAGAACTCACCATTGTCTGAATCTAACGCAGCTAGGCTGGCTTGAATTTCAAAACCAATTGAAACTCTCCCAACTCACCATTGCCCACAAGATATTTTATAAACCTAACAGCACCCCTATACTTTCCAATCTCATAATCCCATACAAAAATCTAAATTCTCTTTGCTCTTCCAGCAAACTTCTTGCTAGCATAAGCAAGTCTTACAACATGGCTGGAGTTTCTCTGTTTTCCAACTCAGTGGGAAAAAACTGGAACTTACTACCTAATGACCTAACTTTAATTTCTTCACTGCCTCTCTTTAAACAAAACCTCAAAAGACACCTCAAATCAAACTGGCTATGCCCCTGTAGCAACCCTGATTAACCTTCTCCTTCACTACAAATATTTCTTCTCTTGAACCTCTACCTATTTCACATTCTTTGCGGTAGGACTGTAACTGGTTTACAGAATTCAACATACTGATGTAATCTATCCTGCTTAATACTCTGAAAATCTCTATCCTGTTAATATGCTGATAGTCTACATGTATCTCACTGCATATTGAATTATCCTATACATATTGTCACCTCTACTATTGTAAATGCCTACATTACTCTAGTAATACTGCTGTAATTTATTGTATTCTAATTACTTCCTGCTTTTTGAATAATCTTCTATTAAAATCCATTCATTTATTATGTATTAATATTGATTTTTAATTTTTAACTTTTTTAATTATTTTTTTTAATTTTTAAATATTTTTTTAATTTTCAAATGTTTTTTAATTGTTTTAATTTTTTTAATTTTTAAATATTAAAATTTTTATTTTTGTTTCACTGGAGCTTTTCTCCCCGGGCCTCTACTGAAAATGGAAATATATCCAGTTAGACTAGCCCGGTTAACCAATGTAAAATAAAATAAAATAAATAAAATATCTATATAGCTATATCTATCTCTATCTATATTTATATATATATCTATATATCTCTATCTATAAATATATATATATATATATATCTGTATATATATATATATATATATATATATATATATATATATATATACATATATATGGGTCTATGTTGCATGAACAAAATGACATTTCATCGAATGTTACTTACCAGACACCACTTCTCCAAAACTGCATTCAACCAAAGGCACAGACTGACACAATCATTTCCCTGTGAAAGGAACCACTTGTCCACCAGGGGAAAAACCCTAAATCAACAAAAATGAAACCCAGCAAAGTGGGGGGGCTTTGTCCCCCACACCCCCCTACTTAAATATATCAACCCCAAGATCGCACTACCCTGAAGAGAGGGCAAATTTCACCATGGTGGCCAAGTTGTTCCTTCCACAGGGAAAGGATTTTGACAGTCTTTGCTTTTGTGCTTTTGGCTGAATGCAATTTCAGAGTAGTGGAGTTGAGTAAGTAGCATTTAATGAAAAGCATTTTGTTCATACAAGGTAGACCCATATCTATAGATATATATAAATATGTATAAGTTTACCATCAAAATGTTCATTGCACATTGTTGAATGTGCACATTGCTGACAAATGAATGCAAAATCTGTACTGCCGACTTTTCAGAATGCCAAAAAAAAAGGAACATCAACATTTCTGGCTGGTCCACTCCTAAAAACAGGTGGTAACATGGGTCAAAAAGGGAGTGAGATTTTGAGGTTGGTAATATTGGTGTTTGACGTTTTCAGAAGTCAGAGTTCGAAGTTCACATAAGTGGTGTCAATGATGTGCAACATTTTTATGGTAAACTATATATATATATATATATATATATATATATATATATATATATATACACATGGGTCTTCTTCATATGACCTAAATTTCATTTGACTGAAATTCATTTGACTGAAACTCATAACACTGACAAATTAAAGTAAAAGGTATATGCTCTTTTCCCCACTGTAGTGCGATTCTGGAGTTAGTATATATAGTTAGGGGGGTGTGGGGGGCAAAGCTCCCCACATACTTTGTACATTTTAAACTATACACATGGATATTTATAACTGCAATGAATAACTCTTTGCAGAAAACAATATTTACCTAAACTATGTGGGGGGCTTCACCCCCCACACCCCCCAATGTGGGGGGCTGTGCCCCCTACCCCCCTAACTATATATACTAACTCCAGGATCGCACTACTACCCATCTGTCATAAATCACTCCTGACACTCTTCTCCACCCATTCCACCCTGCCTCTTCTTCAACTCTCTTTAACACTCACCATTACTCTGAACTTTTGATTCCAAGTACTTAAACTCATCCACCTTCGTCAACTCTACTTCCTGCATCCTCACTATTCCTCCATCCTCCCTCTCATTCACACACACATATTCTGTCTTAGTCCTGCTGACCTTCATTCCTCTCCTGTCTAGAGCATATCTCCACCTCTCCAGGGTCTCCTCAACCTGGTACCTACTTTCACTACAGATCACGATGTCATCTGCAAACATCATAGTCCATGGAGCCTCTTGTCTGATCTTGCCTGTCAACCTGTCCATCACCATTGCAAATAAGAAAGGGCTCAGAGCTGATTCTTGATGTAATCCCACCTCCACCTTAAACGGATCTGTCACTCCCACTGCAGACTTCACCACTGTCACACTACCCTCGTACATATCCTGTACCACTCTTATATACTTCTCTGCCACTCCTCATACAATACCACAACTCCTCTCTAGGCACCCTATCATATGCTTTCTCCAACTCCACAAAGACACAATGCAACTCCTTCTGACCTTCCCTATATTTCTCCATCAACAGTCTCAGAGCAACCATTGCATCTGTAGTGCTCTTTCCCGGCATGAAACCATACTGCTGATCGCGAATCATCACCTCCCTTCTTAACCTAGCTTCTACTACTCTTTCCCATAACTTCAAGCAATTGGTAGCATATCTAAATAAGACTTAAATTCTTTTTTAATGAGACCCATTGCTCCTACTGGTATTGGAACTGTCTGAGTATCCTTCTTCCACATTGCCCTCATTTCTGCCTGCAAATCCCTGTATTTATGACCTTGTGTCTCTCTATACTTTAGACACTAATCACTAGGTGTAGCAATTTCAATGATCAATGCTATTGTTGTCTTTTTTCATGGACTACTATATCTGGTTTTCTCACAACTGTTTTTTGAATGGTTAGTAATGAGTGATCGCATGTGATATAAACTTCATCATTCTTTATAAAGCTTTGTGGCTCATGTTTCCAATATTGTAATGTTTGCACAATCTCCAATGCAACAGTCTTGCTACATTATTATGCCTTGCAGTATACAGGCCCTTGCCATTATTGTATTGCACATAGCAAAAAGATGTGTGCCTTGTAAACCAATGTGTATGTAGTTCACTGTCCTGGGATGCTAATATTAATTTATCATATTTTTTTTAAAATTGAGCTCTCCTTAACCATTCCTGTATCAGATCCTGATCAACATGAGGTTGTTCCATGCGTTTTCTGTACTTGCAGCTATATTTATGCCTTTTCCACATTTCTTGCCTTCTTGTCTGATCCTTTTCCTTATATTCAGTCTTTTTTTTTCTTGTCACATTAATTGCTCCCTGATTTTTATTTACCTCTGTTTTTTTTTTTCCATTCCCGTTTGACACTGATGTGTTCCTGCTAAACTAAGGGAAGATGTCTTAGATTTGTTCTCTTCATGATTCAATCAAAACTTTCACTATTTCTGGGTATGATGAGGTCCTACTATTGCAGTTCTAGACATGTAATTAATTTCAAAGAGGCCCATACCTCATTCAGAATGAGGAAAATATAATCTTGGTTAACATTGATTTTCTTATATTATCTGATAAGCGTGAACCATTTTTTTTTTGTTTTCCTGTCCAACTGATCCAATAACTTTTGGGGCCAGTCAATTACCCCAAATCTATAGTTAGAACAGGAAAAGCAAATTGATTTATAGCTTGAACTTTATTCCTAGATATCAGGGCGGTTTTCGGTATTAATTTTAGTCTTCTAAAATACT
The DNA here is from genome assembly GCF_019279795.1 of Protopterus annectens. NCBI lineage: Eukaryota > Metazoa > Chordata > Ceratodontiformes > Protopteridae > Protopterus > Protopterus annectens. Next base: position 1,231,415,357 of record NC_056745.1, read on the forward strand.
CTTTACTGAGTTTTGCTCATGTTTTATTGCCGACCCTTCATAAATTTCAAAATACTTACACACTCCTTCCAGATCAAGTTCCTTTATATCACATTTCTGTCCCAGAGAGATATTTTCTTGGTGCTGCAGCTTTCCTGCTTTAAATATTGCTTTTGCACATTTATCAAGACCAAATGACATTCTTATATCATCTTAAAAAGTTTTGATCACTTCCAATTGTGCTTTCAGCTCCTCATCTGATGAACTATACAATTTTAAATCATCCACAAAAAGAAGTTGAGAAGTCTTTACACTTTGTTGTTGTTAAGGAGAAAAATTTTAACCATGACCTAATCTGTTAAGTAAACAGCTTAATTGGTAAGAGCAAGAGAAAAGACCAGTAACAGAGTCACCCTGGAATAACCCCTCTTTGAATTTATATACGTAGGATAATATGACCCTTGTCATAGCTTAGCTGCAAAGTTGTTTGCCACTATTTCATTATCACTGTCATATACTTGATCAATGTAGAGTGTTTCTTATACATCTGAAAGCACTTTTTTACCCAAGAAGTTGGGATGCTGTCAAATGATTTTTGTAATCTGTTTATGCCATGCTTAGATTCTTCCTTTTTTTTTAATTCTCCATTATGACTATTTTACAACAAGTGATACTTGGTTCCATATGACTTTCTGTTGTTACCCTTTTGTGCTATTGCCATGCTTGAGTCTTCTTCTGAATGACTATAAATTCTGTCAGCATCAATTCCAGTATGTAGTTTATATGTTGTCAGAAAGCAAGTTATTGGTCTACAGTTTTTAGAATAGCTTACAGGTTCAGTCTTTGGGAGTATCACGTTTTCCTGTTAATCAGGTTGGTGTCTGTTCAGGGTCCACATGCAAGTAGCTCTTATTCAGGGCTAAAACTGCTTTTAATGATGTTAATACCTTTGGCCAGAAGTTAGGTACTGTATCTAGGACTGGGGTGTTCCATTTAGGAGCTTTCCTTAATTTGTTTCAATTTCTCTGGCTATTACTTCAACCCCATTTCATATCCTTACATTTGAACTTCTTAGTGTTTCTTTTACTTCTTTTAGCCATTCAGCATATTTGTTATGTTACACAGAGTCTTCATAGATATCTCTCCAAAATGTGTCCATTTATTCTTTTTTTGGTGGTGCTTCTGTTCCTTTTGCTTTGTTTCCCAATTCTTTATAAAGCTTTCCTGGATCATTAATGAATTATTTATTTATTTATTTATTTACCGGGCAATGTCCACTGGACAAGATGCCCTTTTTCAGTGCAGACCAGGAGAGAAAAGCTCCAATGAACAAAGTTATACAATAGCATAACCTGAGTCAGGTATACAAAGTGATAAAGGTATTATATAATAAAACAGTAAAAAAAAAACATAGTACATAGGTGGAAAGACAGTAGTGAATAGCATACAATATAATTACAAATCAGTACAAGTGTAGATATGATATAAACATTTGAATTACTATGATTTTTTTTTTTGTAAAGAGGGATCTATATCACAGGATTTAGAAAAGTTATGGCCAAAGTAGTACCAAAATGGGGGGGGGGGGGTAGGGGCAAGATTAGTCTGGAGCAGAGCATGGGCATAGCCAATATGATATGAAATATTTAGTTCCAGCTTAAAGTATCTTGTATGGTGAATAGATTAGATTTGTTGAGGGAGTGAGTTCCAGACTTTAGCAATCTTGTGGCAGTATAAGGATTCCCTATAAGAGTTTAGTGATTTATTCATTTTAAGTAGGAGTTTGCCTGCTGATCTAAGAGAGTTAAGGTTTCTGTAGGGCTGGACTAGGTTTGTTAGGGCTGGTAAGTGCTCAGGTTTATACATCACTGTGTGGGTAATCAATAATTGGTTTAGTGTGAGTACATCTGGGAGTTCTAACCATTCTAGTTGTTTCAGGGCAGTACAATGATATGTTTTTTGTGGCAGGTTAGTTGCAAATTTGGCTATCTAGTTATAGCAGGATTCAAGTTTATTTACTTCAGTTTTACGGACGTTTGTGAATATCTGAGAACAGTAGAGAAGTGAGGATAATATGTGAGTTCTTGCAGTGGCCAGTCTAGCGTGGTCTGAGAAATAGGGTTTAGCTCTGTAGAGTGAGCCGAGTTTAATACAGACTTTTTTAATAGTTAGAACTATATGTTTATAAAATTTTAGTGCATTGTCTATGGTAACCCTGAGGAGTTTAGTGTGTTCACCATGAACAGACACTAACCTGGTTAACAGGAAAACATGATACACCCAAAGAGTGAACCTGTAAGCTATCCTTGCTTATTGAACACACTAAACTCCTCAGGGTTACCATAGACAATGCATTAAAATGACTTATTTATTTTGTATTTTACCTTTTTATTTATCTTCCTATCTTCTACGTTTTTCCACCTGTTTTGATATCTTTAGTTTATTATTAGATTCTGGTCTTAGAAAGATAGACTAATACTATGCAATGCTTTTATCATGTCTATCTTTCTAAGTATTTTGGTTTATCTCTTCCGTTTTCTATACTCTTCTAAAAGTGATAGTTCTTGTCTTAATAGCATTTTAGTTTGCTCTATTCGATACTTCCACAATGGTATTTGATTCTTCCCTTCCTTTCCCTTATTGTCCTGTATTTCTTTGGTAATACTTTATCTATTATTAATTTTGCTGTATAGTAATATATCCTATTTACTTCTGTTAGATCATATACATTTCTTTTGCTAGTTTTGATTGCTGTGTCCTTTTCTTTCATTAGACTTCTAACATTTTGGGTCTTATTGACTTTCTATAGATTATTTTTGTTATCTGTCTTAATATGTCTATCCATCGCCACTAAATAAAGCAACTCTTCCCTTAGATCTTTTTTCTTCTAATCTGAGGGCACATTCTTTATTCTCCATTTCCTGCGGGAATTCTACAGAAAGTTCCAGAACATCTTCCTGTGACATTTACTCTTCAGCTGCATCCTGGGTCATCTGCTGCTTTCATATGGGAAAGCACCAGCCTATCTTTCCACAGCATTGACTGCATCAGAGTTGCCACCATTTCCTGTTCCTTCTCTTGCTGTGCAACTCCAAATTAACTTTTGTACTGGTTTCCTTCTGAAGTCTTGAGAGTATCTTCATGTGACAACTGATCAGATGCTTCCCTTTCCAACTGTTTCTCCTTAATTTGAGGATGCACTGTTCTATCAAGCTCTGTTACCAGAGTGGGATTTTCTAAACTAGATACTTCACTTTACAGGTCCATAACTTCAGTTTCAATTTCTTTAAATTCTATATTACTAATCATCTTTTCTACTTCCCCTTTTGTCTTTTTATTTTTTTTATTGTAAATATCCATATCCAGATGCCTTTACTTGTATTTCTCTTCAAATATCTAGTGCTGCTTTTTTTTGTATTGATGAGTTTTGCTTTCTGCTTTGCGTAAATATTGTGCCAAATTAAATCTTTTCTTTCCCATGTCCATAGTTCTCCTTCAGATGTCTCCAGCACCACGTGTTTCTCCTTACTTTGGGGACTCATCCATCATGTTGTGACATAACCTGTGCTAGACTTTCTATACTAATTTCTTCACTTCACAAATATTCCATAATTTCAGCTTCTATTTGTTTAATTTCTGCTTTACTGATCTTCTGCTATATGTTCCCCCTTTGTGATCTTGTTTTTTTATGATGAAATTTTTTATATCTGGGTGCCTTTGCCTGTATTTGTTTTCAAATATTTTTCTCTAACTTTATTCTGTTTTATGAGAAGTTAAATACTTAAAGCAAAAAAAAAAAAAAAAACAATACAGTTTCACACATAGCAATAAGCTATTTAAAAGCAATAATTTTTAATATGTGTCAATGTAGGAGTTTCAATCCTTTCTTAAAATTTAAGCAGCGCTTACAAGTTGGAACCCATTGCAAGTACCTCTGACAAGCTAGAGCCCATTTGTAGGTACCCCATTCACCTCACCTTTCCAACAGCAATGGAACCAATAAAATAGAAGAGTGCAGTCATCTGACAAACAAGTACAGAAATTATAGGAAATAAAAGCACTCTGGTGTTAAAAATAGTTATTTCACTGTAATGTTAAAGAAAGATGGAGAATGACAGAAGACAGTTTTGTATACTAGAACAAATGCTTTTGAATGAGATAAATCAGGATGGCTGGACATAAGTCAGGTTTTTTTTTTTTTTTTTTTTTGCATATTATGGTACATCTTTTAGGATTTTAGTGCAGTTTAGTCTACAAACAACTGATACATAGTGAGTTATGGCATCCAAATCAAGCAGTGTCATAATGATGAAGGGCACTTAGCTTACATACATCCATACAAATGGCATAATTTGTAGAAGAAAATGTAAAATAAAGGTAATTATCAAAATAGATATAATAATTATTGGTTACATTACGAGCTATAGCCAAATTCTTTTCTCTTTCTTTCTTTATTTATTTCTTAATTTGTTTGTTTGTCTTTGGTGAATGGAGAAGTGGTCTGGACCTGGGACCCTTTTCATCCACCACTCAGGTAGTAAGCACAATTGTATTTTACTATGTAAGTGTAACATTGCTAATTTATACGTTAGATCATTCAGACTCCAAATCATACAAGCATACCTACAGAATATTTATATAATTTCTTCTGTTATGCAACACTATTATGTAAGTGACATAATGCAATAGACTAGTGCTGGAAAATGCTGCATCTAGCTATGAAAAGCATCAACTATGAATAACCTGTACAATGAAGCAAACTTCTATCAATTAACAAAAGAAGAGGAGAGGTGGTTGATCAGACAGGGAAGAGAATGACGTGTTAAAAATGTAATATATATGAAGGACATGTACCAGGATATATTTAAAGTGAACATATTCTACCAACTTTTGATAGTGTTCTGAAGACTCAGTCTTATGAGTAGAAAATATGTAATGGCATTATTTATTCTGAGATTTTGAAGCATCTTAATTGCATTTACAGCTGTTTTAATGGGAATGCAAGAGCTCAAAACCACTAAGAAAAGGTAGGGAGGGGAAAACACAGAAAAATTAAAAAAAATTGGTAGCTTTCAAACAAGGATTGAAATTACAGTAGAGAGAAATATGAGAAGAAGGCAATCCAGTTGGAGAAGGCAAACAAGAAAAATAAATTCTGTTTATCATCATCCTCTCCCATTTTCTGATTTTTTCATAGGGTTGGAGTATCACATCAACATTAGTAAATGTAACCAAATTACCTATAGCCAATGTTTAACACAACTCAATGAAAATGAGAAAAATGAATGTGTTTCTAAAGATTCTGAAAAGAAAAATAAATGCCTTTCATTTTAAGCACAAACTTGTATAAGTGCATGATAGAAATGAGACAGATTAAATGAAGTATGTAATCAATTTAAATTCAGAAAATATTCAAAAAGTAGTGTAAGATTGTGTTCAGAAATGTTTGTTTAGGAGAAAGTGATATATTAAAAAGTTAGATAAGAATGTGGATGGCGGAGTAAGAAAATTGCATTTCAGAGGCAGAACTGAAAAAATGCATTGAAAGTAGTAAATAATGTGTACTAGGTTTGGTTGAGTTTTGTTCCTGTTCTATAACTATTTATTTGAATGCTGGAAAAGGTTGTATGAGCAATACAAACGGGTATTTACTAGATAATGATACTCATAAACGTTAATAACATTTATATGGGAAAAAAGATAAGAAATTGGTACCCAAGACTAATAGCTCTGACTGTTGTAAACCATAAGGCAATGCTAAAAATAACTCAGGCAAGAATGGAAGGGATGATCATTGGACGGAGGAAGATTTGTTTTCAACACGAAAAGGAAAAGATAAAATAAAGTTGCTACCGTCTGTTATGGAAGTGATGTATGGCTATAGTAATCAGTATAAGGGAATTCAAACAGTTGTATATGATGTGTTTAAACCTTTGATACTGCTCAAAATAAACAAAAAGTAAATGGATAAATAAATAAACACACACACGCACACACACGCGCACGTGCACGCACACACGCGTGCACACACACAGACATGCACGTGCGCATGCACGCACACACACACACACACACACATAAATAAAAAACCACAAACAGCATATATCTCAAAATATAATGGAAACTAACAAATGCAAAGCAAAGTAAAACTACGTCATCTCAAAAGCAATGACCAAAACAAATTAACCAGCATTTGATGCATGGGCTTCCCTGTGTCATTCATGGGAGAATGCCTTATGCATCCTAACTCTACAGGTGTATAAGTGTGAGGAATTCAGCAAGGTTATAAACTGTGATATTTCCTAACATCAGGGTTTCTTTCCACAACCAGAAGATCTAACATCAGCTTCCAAACCCATTATACTGATCCAAAGGAATTGCTAAAAGTGGCTTAATGAAAACAATACATGATCAAAATGTTCACTGAATTCTACTGGGGTAATTCTCTATAAAAATATCCTTAGACTCTGACCCTAGCTTCAAATGTAAAGTAGGTGTTGCAGCTTGAATCTCTGTGAAAATATATTTTGGGATTTTTTATGCTACAGCATTGTTGCTTTATTTTATTTTCTTTGACATCTGAATATTTCAAATACTTGAAAATAATATCTTTTTAGGGTAAAATGTACTGATTTTAGTTCTGATGAAATAACAGAATAATGCTTTGCAATTGTATGCATCCTGTGTATGCCCTATGAGATAAAGTAAAATGTACAACAGCGGGCTGCATTAAATCTAATGTGATCAAAGGGGCAATATTGTGGAAGTTTAACAATAAATAAAAATTCTTCAAAGTAGCAGCATAGGATGAGATAATTTACAAAAATAAATGGTTTAATCTATTTTACACTCAAAATATAACTTTGCATATGCCCCTTTTTAATATGTCTAAAAAAAGTCACATGAATCTACAAATAAATGCTGGTGATGATTTTTTGACACAGAGGCTCAATCTACCCCCGCAAACACAAACACAAACACATACATACATACATATGCACATACACACAGACACACAAACAAAGACACACACACACAGGCATGAGTGCACATGGGTGAGCACAATCACACACATATGCATACACACATATCTATACATATTTATTTATTTATTTATTGCATTTGTTGACTGGGAAAGTCCACTGGGCCTAGAATGAGCCCATTTTCAGTGGAGGCCACGGGAGAAAAGCTCCACTATAATTACATACAAAGATCTATAAAAGCATAACATATAACAGAGAATAATGATTAATACATTTATCTTGAGTGAAAATAATATAAAAAATGGAAATAATAAAAGGCATATATTCAAGTAACACAATATTAAATAAGTCTGCAAGGTTGATAGCAGAAGGAATAAGTACAGATTAAGGGAAGGACGAGATAAAAGGGTAAGGAGAGAAAGGTAAGGCTAAAGTAAAAGCGAGGCTAAAGAGACAGGAAGGCCGTGATTAGGCAGAGAGAGAGGAGGAAGTGGTAGTACTAGAAATGTATAGAGGTGAAATCACCAGGGAAAGAAGTCAGGAGGTGGAGTTGTGAGTAGGGGTACAGGAGCATAACCAGTGAGAGGAAAGATGTAGTTTGAGGGATTTTTTAAAGGCGGTAGGATTGCTGATAGTTCTGAGAGAAGGGGGGAGATTATTCCATGCCTTAGCAACAGTAAAGGAATACAGCATTTGGCCAGCTGAAAGGTTAGGTTTCTCTATAGACAGTAACATTTTGTTTTCAGGTCTTAGGTGTTGAGTAGGGTAGTAAGTAGTCAGTATGGAGGAAAGGGAAGGTTAGGTGTCAGGGTGGTAGATAAGCCTGTGGGCTGTAGTTAATTGTAGAAAAGTGAGGTAGTAAGGGGATTCTAGCCAATTTAGTTGATGCGGAGGTACAGTGGTGGGTAGAAAATGTTGCATTTGTAGCAAATTTAGCAACTTTGTTGTAACAAGAGTCTAGTTTTGTTCTCAAGTAGGACTGTAGATTGGTCAGAATGGGAGCACCATATAAAAGAATTGGAAGCAGGAAAGATGAGGCTAGAGCTTTTTTTGTGGAGAGGCTAAGAAAATAGTTGTGCCTCTACAGGGCACCTAGTTTTTGGTGAGTTTTTTTGATGTTGTGGATGTGAAGGTGGAAGGTTAAGTTGTCATCAATGGTGACACCTAGTAATTTGGTACTTGGGATGACTTCTATGTTTGTGCTGGTTTGGAAATGAATGGAGAATAGTGATTTGCCAATTGTGATAGATATTTTGGGGGTAAATATTAAAAGTTTTATTTTATTGTCAATGACAAGGCTGAGATATGGTTATTTCACAGCAAACAAGTTACAGTAATAGTCTGTTTTTAACCCCACAAAATGGCTGCTCCATCCCTGGTATAACTATTTCCTGATGGATGATGCTCCCAATGTTTGGCTGTTAAGTACAAGAGATTCTTGCCCTGGTAAAATATTTTATACCTTGCCTCTGACAAGACACACAGCTACTGAGAGACAACAATAATCAATCACTTTCATTCCCAGACTGTTACTGCAGCAAAAATAACCACTGTCTGACTGTGTAAATCTCTGATGTATGACTATAATCAAATGAAAAACAAAGGTCAGGCCACAAAAACATTTTTTTTGCTTACACACACACACACACACACACACACACACACACACACACACACACACACACACACACACACACAAATAAGGCAGATGTCCACCCTCACCTGCAGGTTTAATCAACTTTGACATTTTTTTCCATGCAGTATGGTTCCACTGTGGTTTATTTCCTGGTTAGCCTGACCTATTATTTCCTTGCCTTTGGAATCAAAGGAAGGTGAAGCCTACACACATCTTATTTATGTTTATCATCTTGCATTCTTTAGCAGAGGAATTTCTCTGAACCAGCATAACATACCACAGACAGAGGGAAATCTGTCATTTTTCCTGTTACGTACTGCTCAAAATCATACACAGGCAATCCCCAGTCTTGGTGATGCCAACATTTGTTTAAAAAAATTGTGTACATTGTGGTGCAGCATTTCTCCCTGCTTTTGTTGCAGAGAAGAATAACACAGTATTTGTACACACACAGTTGATCACGTACATTTGAATAATGATCCACTTGTCAGTAGTCTTTTCTGTAAGTGAAACATCTTTACAGACAATAGTGTTTTAGTGTTGTGCACAGCACAGAGCATATCTAGTAATTTGTTGTGCACAAAGATTATGCTTTTATTAAAGTGTTAGTACATTACAGTGTAACAGATGAAGGGAATAGCAAAACAAAACAAAAAAAAAGAAAATAAAACTCTTTACCAACACAAATTCAACATTAGATTGTGCCTATTTTGAATCAATGTATTACTACTGAGATTCTGTTTACATGAGACCTAAAACAATTTTATTTCCTTATGTATACCATAGATTTGAAATAGGTTCTGAGAGAGGCAGAACAGCAATACAAGATTATGTTAGTATGGCTGGGCCTATAATGATAAGGTTGTGGTAAAAATTATCAAAATAGAACAAGCAGGATTCATTGAATTATCCCAGTGTACAAATATATAATGAAAAAAAATGAGTTCCAAGGTGGTGTTTCCTTTTAACTGTGATTCAGTCATTGGAAGTGGTGAATCACTTTCATAACCAGTAATATTTCACTGTGAAAAACTGAAAGTTTTCCTAAAGCAATGCATTTGAGCATTTTACATACACATTTGTACACAGTTGCAAGCACAACTGTGTGTGTACATGCACACACACACACACACACACACACACACACACAAACAAACATTTTCCACTGACAAAAGCCAGATTAACAGGTGTTGAACTATCAAAGTGCATGTAGTGATGGTGTTCAACTGGTTTTCACGCATTTGAGTCTCACATATATGCACACACATTTGCTCACACATCTATTTTTATTTACAGACTCCAAGAATTTGTCAGACAGTCTTTTGTACTAACAGTAATAACAATCTAATCTGAAGTCTTTGCGTCATTGATAGATAGCAAATATATTTCCAATGAAATAAGTATTTTGGGAGTCTTGTCTGGTTTAATTGTTTTTCCATGTGATCCCCATCCATTCTGCTTCATTTTCTAACTTTGCCAATAGCATAGGCTATTCTAGCTTCTGCTAGGAGCAGTATTTTTGCTTTGTATAATGATGTTAACACTGTGCATCCAGATAAGTTTTTTTCTGGAACATAGGGGCTATTCCTGAAGATTAGACTGGCTATTCTGTTCAGTGTTCACTCTGAAACTGATAAGATATTATTAAGTTAATACTGACAATTGTTGCAGCTAAACAAACAGATCACAGACCATGCTGGTTATAGTTTTTGGATCTTATTCATGGAAACAGCAGCAATTCCTTCCACCTTGATCTCTCAGCTTTCCAAACGAATTACAATGTGCAACTTTCACATTGTACAACTTTCACTAAACTTGCCAAGCCTGGCATCAGTGTAATGCAAAGTTTTATTGAAATCATATTTTAAAATGTTTTGGAAGGCAGATCATGGCAGATCCCAATGTTATAATCTTGTCATATCTTTTAGACTTTTATCCACACTAATGCAAGAATCTGCTTGTCTAGCACTAAACATTCTACACAACTATGCTCCTAGTGGAACATTATGATCCAATGACAAAAAAAAAAATCCTGTCTACCCACAAACCTATTGAATTTGCTGGACATTGTCTATACTCGTATAATGTTGATAAGGCCTAGAGCTCCTTATTATTATCCCTCAGATCAATACCCTGCCTCCCATACTTCACAACCATTCTGAAAGACTTCCTAGATAAAAGCTGGGTCTGTTCTTGCTCAACACCAGGATAAACTATATCCCTAAATGTGGACAAATACCTATTCATACCTACATTTCCTTACTCTCCCGTCTTCACTCACTTCCTTACTGTTATCAATTTCTTTCCCCTGGCTTTCTCTCTAAATATACCATAAGCCTGCTATTCTCTCACTTTGTATTGCAATCCTTGTTTATATTATACTAACTTAGCTTGAATTTCTCTATAAACTGTCTAAAATTTCTCTAATTATTAAATCCCAGTTATCTATTCTTAACCAATGTTTTCATATGTTGTCTAGTTTGACATAATTATTTAAATTGTAGTTGGTGTTTTTTTGTTTTTTTTTTTTTTTTTTGGTATTATTTTGAGCAACTGTAAAATTATTATTACTAAAATGTTTTGTAACACTTTGGAGATTTTCTCCCCAGGCCTTTGCTAAAAATGGGCTCCTAACCATTCAGACTTTCCCTGTAATCAAATTTCAATAAATAAATAAACAACAGACAGGTGGTGTGTGATGCATGAAGAGCCATAAACACCACGTTGGCATGATACTCAAGAGGTTCCCATAATTATAATACATACATATCATCTGTATCATCACTTCTTGAATAATGAAATGTCATAGGGTCATCTGATCAGTAAGTGCAAGCATAATGGCAGACATTATGGTATGCTGGAATCCTGACTTATGATGACCATACAGAATCCATAGATCATGGCTGGACTTCAGGATATCATTCATTACATTTAGACACACATGCGCACATACACACAAACACACACACACATACACATAAAATGTGATATGCCTGGGAGCACATAGCCTGCAGAACATTCCCAAGCTATTTCATGATTCATACTAAGATCTTAAGGAAATTAAGAGGGCAGCTCGGGTATACTATTATAATCAGACTATACTCTCACTTGGCTAGCAAGAACAGTTCACCAACACCATCTTCCAGTGTTAATGAGGTTGAACAGCAGCAACCAGCAGCTGCACAACACCATCCACCCCCAAAAAGCAATGGGCACAATCCATTGCAGCAAAGGTAAAGCAGCCATTTTTAGTCTAAAATTATACCAATGATCAGCATGCAGTGACATCGTTACTGAGAAAACAATATGCATACATGTAAATACGAAGCACTGCTGTCAGAATATATGACCACACTGTGCATCAGACACTTCCTTGTGCACCACAAAGTAGGATAGGAGGGTGAAGTAGTGTTAAAGCAGGTGTTATGGTGATGGATACTTTATGCCACACACTATTTTCTCCTATAATGGAGTACATATGCCATTATTTGACTGTAACCTGGGGCTACTTTGCCAACTTGCTGCACTATGACTTAGGGTCCCTCCAGGCAGGGCAATGTGGTTCTGAGGACCATAACCAACTTGGAGTTTATTGGTGAGGTACCCTGTTAGTGGAGAGTGACTCCCAGTTCCATACATGCACTTATAAGTGCACAGTACAGTACACCACTAGATACAGGCAAGAACCATGTGCCTTGCAATGACCCCCTCCACCCCACACCATACATGACCAAACTGGTAAAATACCCTACCCTAACCTCAGACTGGAACTGCAAGATGGCCTGTGATGATAACACTGGCAAGCCTCTACATGGAGGTGGAGGTAGAAATGGTGAGTGCCACCACCTCATCAGATCTAGCAGTACTTTGTTCCTGGATTCTTTGCCTCATGAAGCTCTTTGCTGAGCTGAGTGGCAACCTCATAAAGGTCATGCAAAACAGCAATCAGCTCCATGTCAGATTTTGATGCAGTAGATTCTTCTTGGACAGTAACCTGGCACATTTGCTGAATGACTCCCAGATTGAACTGCATGCCAATGCCTCTAAAATACTGCAGTTTTATATCCGCTTGTGTGATATGTGGGCAAACTAAATCAACAGAAATAAGTCCCTATCCATAATCTATGGTGTTCAGTAAGAGCTAGGCTTGAAAAAATGGGTTACGAAAAAAGCACCCTGTCACAGGAAAAGGCTATACTACACATTAATACCAACAATCTCCCAAAAATCCTACAGCACATCCTCATCACAATTTGTGCTCTTATTAAATTCTACATTTCAAAGACCTGGACTCTTGATTCCCCCCTTTCATGGAAAGGCTTCAGCAATTTAGCCATTAAATACATCTCTTCCCACAAATTACTATACATAACCACCAATCACAAATATCACCGTAAATATTGGGAATACTTGCTGGATGTCATCCTTAAGAGGTGAAAAATATTATTCAAAGTTAGAAAAGATCTCCTTATTATAAGGAGCTGGTAGAAAATTTCAATCAGAACTTATCTTTTTTCGATTGTTGGAAATTAGCTGACTGCATAAGGATCTATCCCATATACAGGATACATTCTCTTTTTCCTAAATTTCCCCCTTCCCTCCCATTGGCAATATCCCATTACTGGTTGTACTTGTAGATCCTCTCTACTTACTTAAGACTGACTTTCTAACAAGTTGGCTGTTAGTGTGACTTCTTTGTACATAATGTATATAGGTTGTTGTTTTTTATTTTTGTTATTATTTGTATGTATTGTAAATGCATGTTTTTCCATTTGAAATGATGTATATAATGGAAGTTTATTTTATTTTACTATTTCTATTTGAAAAACTGAATAAAGATATTTTTGAAAAAAAAAGAAAAGAAATAAGTCCCTATAAATCTCTTTATTTTTCTGTCATACACCTCCAGCAAAAGGTGCAGTCTACTACCTAAGCTTGCCTCTGAGAGTTCTGCTTCATATGGATGGGTAGCCTGTTCCAGAGAAGGGATAGTTTCTGGAATAAATACCTATCTCTCCATCAGGTCCTATTTATATCACAGACAATGTTTAAGTCTTTACAATAGGCAATTCTGGCTCTGTTTGTTTTGTGAATATGCAGGAGCTCCATCAGGCATAAATCCACTCAACAGCCTGTAGGGGACAGAATACAGGGATTAGGCTTTGAGGTAGTCTGCACAGGACATGTTACTCATGCCATCTATTTGTTTAGCGTTGAACCTTCAAGGACATTTCAATTGTAGGGTGTGCCTGCTTAGCTACATACCAAAGGGGGCATTGTACTCAATGAGAGCTCTGATGAGTACTCAATACAGTGGAATAATGACCTCCTGCTGGCCTACATGCTATACCTTTGCTTCTAAACTGCACAACATACAGTGATTTCCTCACTACTGTAAAAACATGATGGTCAAAGGCTAGATTACTATCTATGTGTGTCCCCAAATCACTGACTACTGGGTCGACTGTTAGGGGATGTGCTGTCAATATGATCGTTACCCAGGGTAGATGACTTCCCAAAGGAAACTATTATGTATTTCTTGGCATTTAGTTTTAGTCCATGTCTCTGGTACAATGTATTTATCTGCATCAGCCCTTGCTGGAGACCATTACTGTCAGTGAGGTATTCTATGACTGCTCCTAATTTGTAATCATCTGCAAATTTGGTCCACAAGTGGCCCTTGACATTAGCCTTGACTTCAGAGAAGTAAATGCCAAAAAGGCATGGTCCCAGAACCAATCCCTGAGGGACTCCACTTATGTCTGGCCTCTTTGTAGAGGTAGCCTCTCTAATTCTAACTTCCTGAGTCCTGTCTGTGAGCCAACTGGCTATCTACCTGGTGACATAAGGGTTTATAAATAACCTCTTGAGTTTATCAACAATGCCCAAGTGGGTTATTATGTCAAATGCCTTGTCCAGGTCAAAGAAAGCAGTGTGAACCATTTTGCCCTCATTCATTACATTGGTGACCTTCTCAAAAATGTCTGCCAGGTTGAGTAGGCATGCTCTGCCCATGACAAAACCAAACTGGGTTGGCTACAGTGCTTGGATGTCTCCTATGTCATTATTGATCATTTCCATGATAATTCTTTCTATGGCTTTGCATATGAGACTAGTAATACTGATGGGTCTGTAATTTCCAGGGTCTGTAGATGGTCCACCTTTGTGCAGAGGAATGACTGCTGAAGTTCTCCATTCATGAGGCACAAAGCCTCGTTGGAGGCTACAGTTCATTAGCAATAGCTTGCACCTGTAATGATGGTGCTTATTGCCACACAGTGCTGCTTAGCTGTATATACCATGGGCAGAAGTGCAGTTGATATCTAGGGATTTCAGAATTTGCATATTCTTCTTCTTCCGCTAGTTTGGAAATACTTCCTATTCTTTTCTTCCACGTCTTCATCTGGCATCCATAGACGTGTCTTAACTTGAACTGAACTACTAAAATTTTTGACCTGTATGGTTTCATCTGCAGCTTATAGAATTTTCTACCACGACTTTTTTAAACAGTACTTTGCAAACATTATTTTCTGTATTTTGTCTCATGAGTATGGATATTTTTTGCTTTGTGGTTTTGAACCCATTACAAAGTTATGTTCATCCTTATTTGTCCTGTGTGAGTATGCATGTGTATTCATATACCTTTGTTCATTTTTTATTCTTTTGTCAGAGGCATTTAAACACATGAAAAATGTGAGCAGATCAAGTTGACTTATCATTTTTCTCTTTAAAAACCTTTTTTCAAGACTCTTTTTGCAATTTAACTGGCATTAAGCCTGCTCCTCCTCCTCTTCTTGAAAATAGCTTTATGTCTTCCAAAATGTGCACTTTTACACAATTCACCACCATTCATGGAATGTGCCCCATGCTTCCACATCTTTCTCAGTGAGAAATGCTTCCACTCATCACCTTAGCCATCCTACCTCATTTTGTCATTCCATTAAGCATCTTATTTATGTAGGCTGCTCACTTACAGACGCTACCATTCTCCACTATTCTGATTTCCTTAAGATAGTCAGACATCTCTATCATGTCTCATTCTTCCTTTTTTGACTTTTCCTCATGTGTTTTGTTTTAAGTTCTTGTAACCTTTTTATAATAATTATGACTGAAAGATCACATCACATTGATAACCTTGCAGTGTTCAGTCTTATTCTTGTTTGATCATATAGAGATGTGCCTTCAAGGACTGCAAACAGTTATTATGATAGGTACTCATTAAATGTATCAAGTGTGGAATTATAAACTTCCTTCTATGCATTGTTAATGATCCTACACGTCATCAGGTATTCACTAGCTTTTCTTAGAGATTTTTGTTTGCCCATTCCTTCACATCAACCATTCTATCTCACTCATCCTGGCTGCTCTGCATTCTGTCTCCCATTCTCTGTTTCTGGGCAACAGCCCTACAATCAATTTGTTCTTGAAAGTGATTTTTTTAAGATAGCCAGGGGTGGAAGCAGTCATCTGTATCCTTAAGGTGAATGGTGATTTTGGAGATAGGTCTAAATAATCTAAAAGTTAGGCTCTTCAAGACCAACATTGTAACAAAATTCTCCTTTATTGCAAAGTAAGGTGGAAACACAATAATAAGACACTTGTAAAATAAAATAAAATCACATAGCACATAAACACTGAAAAATCATTGCGTTTTTGTCAAAGGGGACTTCTTCAGGTGCATAATTAAATTTAATACAACTTTGTTATGTTGTATACCCTATAACCTATGAATCACCAATGACACTGGAAAATCTATTAACAGCATTTTAACCCTTTAATGTATGCATTGCTATTTAAAAGCTACTTAAATTACTGGGATAGATTCCATTCATTTTTTAGACCACAAAATATGCATTACACAACTTAAAAAAAAATGCAAAAAAAACCCTAAAAACAGTAACACAAATCAATTTGTTCTTCAGAGTGACTTTTAAGATAGCCAGGGGTGGAAACTGTCATCTATATTCTTAGGGAGAATGGGATATTGGAGATAGGTCCTAAGCACCCCCATGTGCAATCTCAGATGTGCTCAAGGAGGTGGCATGTAACGGCATGTATGACTGCTATGCACACCTCAACTTGTACATTATTCAGATCTCCACCTACCTTGCATAAGCTGCATCTCCATGTGAGCCCTAGTGTGTATGGTTACATGCCCCCCCCCCCCCAAGAAGAGGCAAACTGACTAAGTTTCATTATTCCTATCATATGCCAAGCTAGTTCCAACAGGTACCTCAGCTGAAAATCAAACTTGGGATGCATGGATCATAGTCAGGGCCTTATTTCTGATTGTTAATACAGCTGACCATTCTTACTGATATCTTTGTAATAACTTTTCTACACGTTAATCCTCTAAAATAAGTGCCTCAATCTACCATCACATGTGCAATTAATATTTCACCCTCTACTTTCTTTGAATTCCTTTGTTCTCTTCCACCCTCTATTTTCCTAGATTTTTTTCATCAAATGCAAATTATGTTGCATTAGCTAATATAGCTGAGTAATCATTGTTTGATATGTTTAAAGTAGAACTTACACAAAGCACTTAATGTTTCCCTTAAGGCCAAAACACAATAGGGCAGATAATACAGGGGTTGGTAAATGTCGCCTTATCTACGTTAGAATATGACTTCTTGCTAAAATGTAATGGATTTGTTATATCTTGCATGTGATGTGTTTCCTAAATAACTCCAGTGTATAAACTGGCTGCTTAATTCTAGGGTTACTTGCTTTGGAGAACACTGCATGACATTTCACACAGTACCTAGTGTCTCATGCCATTACATTTTCTGTAGACTAGACTTCATATCACATGTTGAACTGAGAGAAGGAGATGTAGTTTTGATGGATTAAATAACTTTTTCTGCACACAGTGGGATACAGAGCAGAGAGGGAGAAATGGAGAGTATCAGTATAGAAAGC
Source organism: Protopterus annectens (assembly GCF_019279795.1). Taxonomy (NCBI): domain Eukaryota; kingdom Metazoa; phylum Chordata; order Ceratodontiformes; family Protopteridae; genus Protopterus; species Protopterus annectens. The sequence goes on from NC_056745.1 coordinate 1,231,432,877, forward strand.
AGCTTTTGTATTATTTACATGTAGGTATCTAGGTTTTCATTAGTTGTTATGCATTGCTGAACTTTCAGTATTGTCTGTAATAACTGCAATTTACTTTTGGGGAGGAGTTAGAAAGATATGATAATTTCTTCAGTCCATTCAGATGTTTGACTCTTCCAACATACAAGTATTTCTATATTTCTTTCCTTGGTATTGTTATTTTAAGTCATAAGATCTGTAAGAATAAAAGAGGATTAAGATTGCCACTCCATAATAAACAATCAATAATGTCCATAATTTTGGGCCCACCTATTTGAGCCTTTTCACATTTCCATCTTTACCCACTCTGTCTTGATCTTAATTGCAAACTGAAAAAAAAAAACTTTTCTTCATAGGTCTATGCACCATTGCTTTCATCAAAGATCAGCCCCTGTACGCAGTCATGTGATAATCTACTACTGATCTTTTGAGTAGCATACCTTTCCAAACTGAGGACATCAACATACTATCACTCTGGGAGATGCTGTGCAATTTTTTACAGATAGCCACCATACCACACCTCTAAAGGTTGTTTAACTTCTGTATTAATCTTTTCATGTGGCATCCTCTCAGGTGTCTTTACTCTAGATCTAAATTTTTAGATGATCCACAACCATGTTCCATCTCTAGATGGAGTACCTTATTCATTTATTTCTTGATTGATTGATTAATGTATGTAAGTATGTTTGATTTATTTACCAGGGCAATGTTCTATTCCCAGACAGTCTATTTCAGACACTATACAGACACACAGTACAAAATTATAATTGATTAAATCTATGCCTTTAGACTGTGCTATATAAACAACACAGATAATATAAATTAAACAGTATATTATAATTTAGCAAAAATCCACAATTCAGGGTAAGTACCACAAGATTTGCCTTTAGGTCATGTGTTTTGATCAGATGGGTGAAGCTTGAGTGATCAGGTAAAGATATCTGTGGGCATGTCCTGTGATACTCACATACCAGAGTGGATTACTGCTTTTATGTAATGACATTATTTAAAAAAAGTATTGCTTACCTTTCTTAAATAACATGATTGTATAATGTGGTTTTCTGCATTTAAGTGCTGAAAACTGATGCACCTTGCATGAGGTACGTTTCTGGACAAAGTCATACAGAGCGGGGAGACAAGCATCTGAATCACTATCTTTGAATGCTAAAGAGATGTATGCATGTGGATTTGTGTAGGATTCTATAGACTGTGCATAGATGTTAACGTCCAAATGTGGGTCGCATTGCTGCTCTGTACTCAAGCAGGGAATGTTCAGAGGATCTCTGCACAGTTTACAGGTATGCTTACCTGTAGTACAATCAACCATATTGCTAGTAACCATAAGTCTCAACTGTCAAGTCTTTTGTAGAATGTCCCTGATATTGTTCATACTTTTGCCTGTCTCACTTAAATGATTTATTGATTTACTGAAGGAGCATATTTCAATAGAAAGCAGACTGCTCAAAAAAACTTTAGAAGACGAACTTGTTTCTATTGGGATATGTTTGTTTTAGAATGGGCATACTGGATTTGTGTAGGATTCTATAGACTGTGCATAGATGTTAACGTCCAAATGTGGGTCGCATTGCTGCTCTGTACTCAAGCAGGGAATGTTCAGAGGATCTCTGCACAGTTTACAGGTATGCTTACCTGTAGTACAATCAACCATATTGCTAGTAACCATAAGTCTCAACTGTCAAGTCTTTTGTAGAATGTCCCTGATATTGTTCATACTTTTGCCTGTCTCACTTAAATGATTTATTGATTTACTGAAGGAGCATATTTCAATAGAAAGCAGACTGCTCAAAAAAACTTTAGAAGACGAACTTGTTTCTATTGGGATATGTTTGTTTTAGAATGGGCATACTGAGTGGGTTGTCCAATTAGAAAGCACATGTATAATGTTAATGAGCATCTTTTGTATAATTATGAATGTAATATAGTTTGGTAACAGGTACTTATCTGTTGTATTTACAATGATAATAGTAATAAATCTAAAGGAGAATGTAGTGCAAACTATATGCAATATTTACACAGTTTTAAAGTCTGATAAATCTGAGTAGGCTTAGGTATATCATAATTATTTCTACTTGTACAACATGTCTCTCAGGTCAAGTTTGTGTTGTAAAAGTGGATAGGAATTCTATGGGTTTGAAGAAGAGATAACTGGTAAAAGGATGGATGAGAGCAGGAAAAGAAGGGTGCAGAAAAGGGACTGGGGAGGAAAAGAAAACATTGTTTATGTAATTATATTAGTAATTTAGAACTGAATTAGATCCCTCCTTGATTAATAGATGCAGAGAGGGCTAAAAATTAAAAGACAATGGGCAGAGTTGTAATAATAATAATAATAATAATAATAAATGGTACCGGTGGTAAATCTTCTGGAAGTTCTGGCTTATTTTGCCTACTGCATTTTGAGGTTTGAGCTTGTACAGGCATCAAAATAATTAATTTATGCCAACGCATGTGTTTGTGGAGGGGAGGGAGTGCACCCACAAGACTGTGCATGTGTGTGTGCTTGTATAGTAAATATGTCAATGACTCTTGTGTGTGAGTGTACATGTGCTTGTGAATATGTGTGACCTTAGGCACATTTGTAACAGCAGGATTTATGCTGGTCTTTTACTAGATGAAGTAGCAGATAAAAACTTTGCAAACTACAACAATAACAGAACATGAGGTGGTCTAATGACCCTGATCTCCTCAGCCTGATGAAAGTACTTTTTTAAATCCAAGTATCATGCAGAAGTCCTTTTTTTGTCAGTCAGGCAAGTGATTAGTTATAAAGTCAGTTGCAGCCCTCAGTATCTATTTGTGTTCTAAGAGGAAAACAATATTCTGTTCTTGAAGTGATATGTGGGAAGAATAGAGCAAATGCATATTCATTATTAAGAAGTTTGGAAACTCATCTCTGGTTCTGTAATTCCAAGAAAATTCTTAATGACTAAGTGACCCCTTCAGATTAGCTTATTATATGGCCCTGACAAATTGTGAAGAAATCAGGTTGCCTGTATCTATTTTTGTAAAGCATTTGTGTGACATTCTTCATTGTACTTTTTTGTTTTACTTGCTGCATTTCAAAGGATAGATACACAAATAAATCAATAAATAAAATCCCATGATGCTCTGTCATGTTTTCATGAGTTTTATAGCACATCAACATTCTTGAAAATCTGCCTCATATTCATCATTGCTTACCTGCTTAACAGTAGATACATAATGAAATTCTATTCTTATATATATTTTACGTAAATATAAAATCCTCTCCAAATATGGTGAATCACTTTTACCATAAGCAGCAGCAAGCCAGTGAATCATCATCACATGTCACCGGGCCTATTATTAAAGGCACTTAAGCCTGGAGATCAGAATTAGGCTGCACAGACAAGTGCTCTGTATACACACAGTGTCTTTAAGATGATGAAAAATCATGCTGCTGTTGACGAAGATGCACTTAAATCATTCAGTCTCTGTATGTTTAGAAGTGAAGTCAGAAAAGGCACGATTTTTGGAGAAAATGCATTTGGAAATATTGCATAACTCAAGGATTCTTTCTGACTGACAGCTGTTCTTGATCTATGTGCATTAGTACAAATCCATATTGGTTTAACATTCTGCCTCTTATCATGATATATAAATCTTATGCCAGGAATATCAACCTCTACAAATGTTAAAATCTCTGCATCAGTGAGGGATGCATCTGTGTTGCATCTGAGTATATCCTGGAAAAGAAAAGATAATATACCATCTACAGAAGTAGTTAAACTTGTCTGAAAGCTTGTAGCTCAACTAATCCTCTCGGAAAGCATTGTTAGTCTATCCAGATTAGTGAATTCTACACTGTGTAGTTATTTATTCTCACTACTGTTTTTGTTACTTTCTTGAGTTCCTTATCATATTCTCATAGTCATGCACAATCTCTCAGCTACACCAAACCATAGCTAGATCCTGTTTTAAAAGTGAACTGATGTGAAGTAATAATAGATGACAACTGGCATCCCATCCAGCAGTAGTGCTCAATCTTTTCCCTATTGATTACCAGTCAAAGCTACGACCATTAACGAGCTAAAGCAGGAATTATAAAAATGAACGAATTAATGTGAAGGAAGGAAGGACTTTAATAAGCACATGTAAGCTTCGTTGTAACAAGAAGTACAAATGAAGATAAACAGAGGCTCCCTACTGAAATGCAGAGTGCTGACACACTGAATAGTAATGTCTTTTGGCTTTTTCTGGTTAGGGTTCACCACAGCGGAACTCTGGTCCGCTAATGATTGGCAGTGGATTTTTACAGTGCCAAGTTGCCAGCCCAATGCCCAGCCTTCAAAGAAGGGACACCCATTCAGGCATGCACCTACCTGCATGTCTTTAATGTCACTTGACCATGGGGAGGAGATGCAGACTCCACACAGAAGGTGCTCCAGCCGAGAATCGAACGGGAGAACCTCTTGCTGTGAGGCGACAACGCTAACCGCTGCACCGCCACGGCTAACACACTGAATAAAGACTAAAAACGCAGAATAGCAAATCTCAAACTTTGCTATTTTCCTTTAAACTTCCTTTTTGCAGCAGGGGAAGCCCCACCTCCAACACACAAATGTATATATACTAACTCTCAGATCACCATGCCTCATAGAAAAGGGAATATTCAGAGAAATGGCCATCTTGAGCTTAATGTATGTAAGTCTGTATTTTTTGGCCATTCATTTGCGGGTCCAAATATTTCAAATGGTTTCCCTAAATGGAAAGCAACAAGTTATGAAAAAGCATGTGAGAAGGTTAGTCAAATGTATTTCATCAATTTTCAGCTTGATTGTTTAAACATAATTTTTATTTTTACATATATCTAAAACTAATCACAATTATTAACACACAAGAATATTTTATGAATATGGATTTTTCACTTTTTGATCAAATTCATTATCCGAATTTGGTAATACAGAATTATCGAAATGTCAGAAATGGTAATCGACATTCGAACACAGGAAGTTCCAGTGTTGAAAATCCATGTTACTGGTAGCATTTTTGCAGCAAGTCAAGACCCTTACACCCCTATACTCCCTGCATATTATATATTCCAACTCCAAGACCATATTACAGTGAGGAAAATAGTAAATTCCCCAGTCCCTACTGTAGTGTGATCTATCAGAATGTCAATCCCATATTAGGGAGTGCGTACAACCATTTGCTATTGAGGATTGAAATATTTCTGGATCAGCATTACAGAAACCGGAAAACACGCATTCAACCATCCCAGTTTCGTGCAAGTGCCATTCCACATTTTGATAGTAAACTGCATTTGATATATAGGGTCTATATCACAGTATCAAATGGACTAAATAGCGAATGCTATTTAGTCGATCCGATACTGTCGAAATGGCAAAATAGCAAATTCACGGAACATCGAATTTTTTCCCAGGGAAAAAAATTTGCTGTTCCATTTGTTCAATATTTTGTTGTTTAGGTATTATTGGTACGATAAAATAGGGTTCACTATTTTCATCGTACGATAATATAATATAGACGTGATATATATTGTCACTTGCAGACACGTGGCTCTTTTTGTCAAACTCTGACTGATCATTAGAAATGCGTAATAAATGCCATCTTATACCACATCGTTGTATCCAGCTTTCTAATAAAATACATCATTGCAGCAAGTCATTCTACACTTTTACTGTTTCCATGTCACTGTATCAGAGAAAACAAATCTATATGCTGTAAAAGTCAAAGCATCATAAAAAAGAAAGAAAGGAAAGGGTGAAAGAAAGAAAGAAAGAAAATCAATGCAAAACTTTTAAAGGGCTGCAAAATTAGAAAACATGTCCCCTTAACAGAGAAAATCATATATTACTGTAGTTGCATCTAAAGTACTAACCATGGGACTCAGACATAGCTTTTCACCACTGTTAGAGCTCTTTGTAAATGTTGGAAACCAGAACGTGATATTAGCTTACTTCTCAAAAAAAAAAAAAAATAAAATTTATATATATATATCTATATATATATATATATATATATATATATATATGTATGTATGTATATATCTTGTGTCCTTTCAAAGTGCACTTAGCTTCATCATTTATCATCAATGTATACCGCAGCTGTTCCTGCAATGTTTGTACACAAAGTTATTGTTAATGTTTCACTTTCAAGTTCATCTGACCCATTCCAGACCGCCAATAATTTAAGCAATCCTAACCCTTAATCAAGAACACTGTTCTTGTAAGGTGCCAGTAGGCCCATTAACTATACCTTGCATGTTTACTTTCCATTACAAGACTATATGAGGCTAATATTTCCATTGCATGCAAAATACACAGCAGGTAATACTTGTGTTTACTAATAATTTTGGTGTATGGTTGCTATAGTATCCTGGCATTTCAGAGTAGCATGGGTCAGTCCAATATAAGCCATATAAACTTCTCAAATGTACTTTATTCTTCACTAGATCAGATGGGCTATTGAATCTTAAGCCTGCCAGTCACAGTGTAATCACTTTGGCCAGTCTAAATGTTTGGTAACACAAATTCTACTTCAGAGCACTCCAATACAATTGTTGCTTTTCAGTAATAATGTAAATACATTTTAAACAATGCTAGGCAGTGAATTCAAGCTTGTTTGTTGTAATCCTGAGGCAGACTTACTACGGTTATTTATAGCTAGCATCACTATACATAGATATATGGATTTACTAGACAATCTCGAAATACTTGAAATGTCGAATTTCAGTATTTCGAGACTGAATAGTGGAAAACCCACATACCCGAAAACCCAAAACCACAAATATCAAAATCGCGGCCTTCACACACACACACACACACACACACACACACACACACACACACACACACACACACACACACACATACATACATACATACACACACACACACACACACACACACACACACACACACACACACAAACCCCCACATAAGCACACACACATACACCTACCTAACTACACTAAAGCAAACGTAACACACAAACACACCTACCCTACCTATAAGCAGGGGGGAAAGCCCCCCCTGCACCCCCCACACAGCCCCTAATAATATATTCTAACTCCGAGGTCACACTAAACACACAAAAAACACCACTACACACACTCACGCACACTAAACTCCCTACCCAATACCCTTACACAAACACCACTTACCTAAAACCACAGATAAATCCACAAACCACACCACACATCACAAATGCAGCACCACGATAGCAGATTTGACATTTCCACATTCGACATAGTGCAGTTTCATGTAACTGCACTTTCCACTATTCAGTCCTGACGTACTGAAATTCGACATTTCAGTACATTGAGATTGTCTAGTGAATCCAGACATATACATACATATCAGTCAGCAACTCTCACTTCTCAGATGTCTACTTTTCAGACCCTCTTGACACAAGGATGTCATAGGTTGTCCCTTATGTGAAAGTTAAGTTTTCATTAGGGTAAGTTTACTTGTCTGTTTCTATGAGTCTGTGTAAAGATACAAATTAAACCACAGCAATGGATTTCCTGGTGATAAACAAATGTCAGAATTATTTAGCTCTGTGCAGTGATGGGGACAGGTGAAAGAAGACTATACGCCAACTGAGGAGAAGAGAAGTAGAAACAAAACAACTGATTTCTGCATGATTTACATGAGTAACTGCCAGGGGTGATGTCCAAATGTAAAGATCACCATCTCAAAGATATTGCATGTGCATGGTTCCAAGATTAATAGTTAGATTCCCTTTGTGTGGATAAGTTAATTGCTAGGTGAATAGATATGTGATTGTAATGAGTACAACTATGCCAGTTATGCTAAAAAGGGTTTGTGACTTCTAAATGCGTATTATGTTTTTATTCCTGAATATAGTAAGTAAATAAATAAAATTAAATAAATGTAACTAGAGTAAGGAATGCCTAATATTCTACAGAGAACTGGAATAAAGGGACAAAAGACTGCAATGACACATAGTGAGTTGCAGAGCAGTAACATTAACACTTTCACTATGGGTGGACAAATTCAGGTTTGCTGAGAATTGGAATCCCTGGATTATATTCTCCTCAAAAAAATCTAAAAAAACCCCACTTTTTATGTGTTTATTGATGGGAACAAAACCCACATACCCCATGAACTTATAAATATCAACTCCATGGTCGCACCAACTTGAAGAAAGGGGAAATTACCCCTGAAAAGTGCAGCACTGATGGTACAACTCACTGACAGTGATTTCCTGTGGAGAAGCTCCAATCTTCAGCTGGGGGAACTTTGGACAAATGAAGCATAAGGGTTCAGTCTTCATTTACCTGTAGCTAAATGGACATTAACTGCATGGATTTGTCATAGTACTGCACTGCCTGGGTGAAATGTTTTATTTCAGTGTTTGTGCATTCCTGGATGTATTACTGAAGGAGTCACTTGGGTGAGATGTTTATTTTAGTGTTTGTGCATATCTGGAGATATTACTGAAGGGGTCACTTGGGTGAGATGTTTATTTTAGTGCTTGTGCATATCTGCAGATATTACTGATGGGTTCACTTGGGTGAAATGTTTATTTCAGTACTAACTAGGAAATGTTACTGAAGAGGTCACTGGAGGAGATAATTCATTTGTGTGCCAGGGAAGTGCTTAGGAATACATGGTCAGACTGCCGAAGTGATCGCTGGGCAAAATAATGTATCATGTCATTTTTAGTGCTTGTGCATACTTAACACAAACTAATGAAAAGGTTGCTGGGGGAGATAATTCATTTCTGTGTAGCACAATTGGACAAACAAGTTTGTGGATTGCAACTCCAATATCAAAGGTGAAGCACTTCATTTAACAATAGATGTGTATATCATAGGGATGTCAGATTATGAATTACAAAACTGCCTCCTTAGCATACTATACTTTACAATACTTCCCATTTGCATCTTATTACTTTTTAGGTCTTGCATATTAGTGTAAATGGCCTCTATGAATCGCGCCTTTGCTATGCTCACTCACTCATAAGCATCAGGAATACCACTATCGCATTTGCACAAGCAACTATGAAGACAGCCATTTTAATAAAAGAACAATACAATGGAATAAAAAAACAAATGCACTACAAGAGAAATGATATGATGTGAAATATAAAATATTAAAGGAAGATAAACATAATGTAAAATTAGTAAAGCCTTGAAACAAGGACTATCAGAAAATTTAAGGAGCAAGGTAGATATATATGCAACTATACTGAAAGGTCTTCATAGACAAGCAAATGGAAAATGATTTCAAGGTGAACTCAAATGATAAAAAAGAGAAAATCATTATACTAGTTACTTAAAAAAATATTGCACACTGAAGAAATTCTTGCAACTTTCAAAAAGACGTGATGAAATTAATAAATTTGACAGGAATGAAATTGTTGAGGAACAGATAGATTTTTTTATCCAAAAAATATAAACTACGGTATACTTCAAGAGCAGGTGAAAAGTTTATTGAATCCTTTAACACAATATGAAATAAAATAATACATTCACAAAATAAAAGTAAACAAAGCCCAAGGCTTACATGGTATTATTCCAGAAATTTATAAATACATGCATAATAATATTAATATTATTCATTCTTCATGTAAATAATCATTAACCAGATGAAAGCACAAGAGAAGTCATATCTACACAAGGTATGTAGATCTGTTTGCTTAATATGGTTTATAAAAATACATATGTATACTCATATATATTACAAGCATTATTTCATATTAAATAGATTAAGATCAAAATGTTTTTTTTAATTAAGTGGTCAAATATAGGACAATATTAAAAGACTTCTACATTAATATATCTACAGATAGAAACAATGCAATCATCAATTAAAATTTTGAAAAACGACTTGATTCTGTAAACTGGTTCAAAGGAACATTAGAACATAAGAAAATTACTAGGTATGCAATCAATGAGACCATAAGATGCCCAGCCATTTACATACTTGAGACACATATAAAGGTTCTTTACACCCTGTTCAAGCAGCAAGGCTTTTGGGTTATTCACCCGTTTTCAGCGTATTCACAAAGTGTGAATAACCCAAAAGCTTTGCTGGATTGTATGAAATGGAGCTTGGACATGTTTTTAGGTTATTCTGTCCTGGTTATTGTTCCTTGAGCTCATTTACATGGATTTAGACATTTCTTTTGTTAGATTCACCAGTTTCAAGCACCCAACAGTGCTCACTTCACATATTGAGAAGGACTATATATAAGAACTCTGGTGTAAGTGTATGACTACTGATCCAATTATTAAAGCTAATCCTAAAGGTAGCTAAAGCAGTGTTTCTTTGATGAGCAGTACTAACGTCTCAAGAGGATGGAAACAGAATGTGCTAAGAACCTATCACACCAGTAATTTCTGCTTATATGTTTTGTGTATATTTAAATATTTAGTGTAGGTATTTGCAAAGCCAGTGATTTTGTGAAAAAATACAAGATCAGGCAGGATTGAATATTTCACAGGTTCATAGGTGTGTACTAGACTAATGACCACAATGGCCTTTTTAATCCATGCCATTCATCTCAAATCTCTGACAAGTTCTAGTACCCTTGATAAGTGTAAGCAAGGGCTCAGAAGGTGAAACATTTACAAGTAGATGCCTATAGATGAACCATTTACTGGTTGCCTGCATACATTAGAGATATGGGTGCCAAACCAGGGATGAATTTCCTGTTCCTCATCCAATTGTTCAAGTTATACTTGAACTGGGTTACGGAGGGACTCTACTTCACATGGCTGGGGAGCCTATTCCAGAAAAGGGGTAGTCTCTGGGATACATTTATATCACAGACACTGTTTAAGTCTTTAGAATGAGTAATTCTGGTGATGTTTGTCTGGAGTATAAGCAAGAGGTCGATCAGACTTTGGTCTGAAAAAGCCTTGTATGCCAGACATAGATCTCCTCTCAACAGTCTGTAGAAGACAGAATACATGGATAAGGCCTTGAGGCAGTCTGCATAGAACATGTTACTTATTCCATGTATTCTTTTAATGAGGAACCTCTGTGGATGTTCCAGTTGTTGGATATGCTTGGTTCGGTTCATACCAAATGGTGTATTGTACTCAATGATAGGTCTGATAAATGTTGAATACAGTGGAACAATGACTATTTTGGACCTAGATGCCATATTTTGTTCATAAGTTGCACAACATAAAATGATTTCCTTACTACTGTAGACACATATGGTCAAAGGCTACATTACTGTGTTTCCCCAAGTCCCTGTCTACTGGGTCAACTCTATAGGGTATGCTGTCAGTATGATAGTTCCCACGGGTGGGTAACTTCCCAAAGGATACTATTATGCATCTCTTGGCATTTAGTTTTAGTCCATGTGTCTGGCACCAGTTGTTTATCTGTGTCAGCCCTTACTGGACAAAAGTTGTGTCAGTGTGCAATTCAATAACAGCTCCTAATTTGCAATTAAATGCAAATTTAGTCAGCCAGAGGCCACTGACTTTGGCCTTGACTTTAGAGAAGTAACTGTAAAAAAATGAGTAGTCCCAGGACCAATCCCTGAGGGACTCCCCAATTCTAACATCCTGGGTCCTGTCTGTGAGCTAACGGGCTATCCATTGGGTGGCATGAGGGTTTGTTTCTAACTTCTTAAGTTTGTCAACAATGTCTGATTGTGTGATTGTGTTAAATGCCTTGGCCAAGTCAAGGTAGGGAGTATGAACCATTTTACTCTCATCCGTTGTTTTGGTGACCTGCTCAAAGAAGTCCACCAAGTTCAGTAGTATGACCTGCCCTTGATGAAACCAAATTGGGTTAGGTTCACTGTCTGGAGGTTTCCTATGTCATTATTTATAATTTCTATGATAATTCCTTCCATGGATTTGCATATGAGACTAGTGAGACTTATGGGTCTGTAGTTTCCAGGGTCTATAGATGGCCCACCTTTGTGCAGAGGGATGACTGTTGCTGTTTTCCATTTATGAGACACAAAGCCTGTTAGGAGGCTACAGCTAAATAGCAATTTCAGAGGGCCTGATGGATCATGTTTCATGCTATTTAGAAGGCATCCTGAGATATCTGAGCCCATTGATGCAGTGTTCTTGGCCTTAAAGACAGCATGAAGGACCTATTCCTTAGTGATAGCAGGGGAGTTATATTTGATTGTATTTCCTGAGGGAAATTTGTTTTGGAGAGAGGGGTAAAGTTGGAGCCAAATTTGTCAGCCAATAGCTTTGCTATATATTTTGGCTCAGTATAGGTGGCTCCATGTACAATGATCTCTGCGCACAAGTGTGTATTGAGTTTGAGGTTGTGGACATATCTAAGGAATTCCTTGTGGTTGTCCTTTGCCTGGGAGGCACAGGTCACTTCAGATCAGCTGGTAGACCACTGAGTATAAGGAGATTCATGCTAATATAATGGGATAGTTGAAGTATTTAAGACCTTTAATTTTCTTGGCAAGAAATCTCTGGGCCTTTCCAGTTGAGTTATATGCTTGCATATTTGTTGACTAATGAGACATTATATTCAATAATGGGTCTGATAAGGGAAATATAAGGTGTTAGGATGACAGTTTTGGATCTTGAACATATTTCCTTGGAAATAAGACTCCAAAAGCTCAAAGGATTTTTTGACTATGATGGAAACATATTATCGAATAACATGGAGTTGTCCACATAAGTATTCAGCTCTCTAATGTCCATGTCAGGTCTGCCTGAATAAGTACACCATTTATAACATATGAAGTAGGAGTTTTACTATCAAATGTAACTGTTCTGTTCTTTTTGTATTAAGTTTGAGAACATTTTTCAGTACACCAGTTGTGTGCATATTCCTGTCCTTTTTGGAAAAAATCAGTTTATTTAAAACATTAGACACATGGTATTTCAGATAAGTTTGTTGAGTTGTTAGAACAGACATGGATAATCTCTAAATCTTACGTTAAATTGAAAAGTTTTATTTCACAGTCAATAATAACAAAAGGGCGATGTCCTGTATTGTCCTTTTTATTTTGCTATTCATTGACAGACATTTATAAATAACATCAGGTCAAATAAAGACATGGAAGAATTTGAAATCAGTATCTAAATGTTTTCATTTTAGAATATGTTTTCTTTTCACAATTTTAATTAAAAAATAAAAAAAATTCAAAGGAACAGTCGTATGAGTTCAAATGGAATAAAGAAAATATTAACTACATGGGAATTACTATAATGAAATATATCAACATAACTCAATACATTAATTATGAGAAGATATTGAAAGAGTTGTTTCTATTGCTACTGTCATGGAATACAGCCTTATTCACTATTGAGAATAGATTAAGATTAAATATATTATATTACTGCCTAACAGTTTATATATAATACAATCAGCATCACTGGTGCCCAGTAAGCAAATACAAAAGAA